>NW_005841919.1:2316805-2335011 GCF_000455745.1 Alligator sinensis
CCTGCTATTTTTTTAGAGTTAGAACAAGAACTCCTTTTTTGCATTACATAAACTATCAGATCTCTAGGTTTGATACATGTTAAACAAAAGAAAAGAAAAACCAACCCTCCCCCCCTTCCAAAAATGGATAAAGACTGAATACAAATAGGTAAAATGGTTAGAAACAAGGAACATAATTTAGGGAAACTTTTAATAGTTGTGAAAAGGAATTTAAAAAAAATCTCATTCTAGGAATTAAATTTTGAATCATGTCTAGGACTGGAATTTGAAATAAGTCTTCTTTTAAAAAGAGTGTACTGTAAACATTATCCACAGTTCTGTTTATAAACCAACATCTTGAAATTGGGGTGTCTTAATCCAAATTGAGTTACACTTTACAGATGGAATAACTGGTGCATGGATAGTGCAGAACAGTTTTCCATGGTAACAAGGAAAACACAAGACAATTATAGAACAGTACAAAAAGTCAAACGCAGCTTGCAAGTATGTTTCTTTCTTCAAATTGTTTATCCACTGCAAGTGAAAGAGCCTGAAGAAAGGCTGCCACTGTAACAGTTGGAGACTGAAAACAAAAGAATAGAAGTCTTGTCAGACATGTCCAAAACAGCAACATGGTAGTTTACAAATAATTCAAAGCATCTGGGGGGAGAGCAAAACTTTGTACTACACACATCAGTATTTCTAAAATTCTGAAGGATGTATAATGGCATTAAGGATGTACAATAAGCCAAGCCATGCAAATATCCAAGGGTTAATCACTTTAACTGTAGATTCACCCAAAACTAACAAACATCCTGAATGTTATACACCCCACTGAAACCTACAGAGCAATGAAGGAAGCTAATGATTAAAGTAAAACTGATGTTTTATCATGGCATATCATTTTTTTGCACAGCTCAATCCTGTGTTAGTAACAACATAATACACAAGTTGGTTCTCTCTCTAGCCTCTTTAAATGAGGTAGCACAAAATGGTTCCAATCCAACTAGAAGCAGATCCAGTGTCATTCAAATTAATACAGACTTTTGTAGGCACATCCCTTCTAACCCCAAAATGCTGTACAAGCAGCTTCCAAACTTAAAAAGGAAACCAGAATAAAACTTACCTGTATGTAAAGTGCATGTGCTAAGAAAGGAAGCTTCCTCAAGACCCGGCCACTAAGACCTTCACTTTTTCTACAATGAGATGCATGCAAATACTATTATTTTACTAAAGCACCATTCCTGAAATCAAGGGTTTTCTTTCTGTAGTGATGAGAGAGATTTCTCTGCAGAAAAACACACATTACTATCACTTGGCTTCACTCAGCACCCTTGCTGGAACTCTCAACAGAAACTAAGGACTTGGTGGGCAGGGTGCATAGCCCTCTGATCAAGGTACGCAGGGTAGAAAATAATCTAGAAACTGTCTCTACTATTGGCCAGATTGTTCTGATCAATACTGTATGTATTTTACTACTCTGATAATTTTGTTCTATGACTAGAATTCTGGTAAGGACCTCCACATTTTGAAAAAAAAAAGTTCTTGCTTGGTATGAACACATGGAATAATCTATTTATTATACCACACGTTTGTTTTCATTTTTGGGAAAAGCTAGTTGTCCCATTAGTGCTTTCAGTAAAAAAATAAATAAATAAATAAATAAAAATGGAAGCAGTCTTAAAACAATTCTTGCTTCCCTCACTTCAACTCATTCCCGAATTAGTGCTTCTAAAAGCTAGCTTCCTGGTAGATCTAAGAGGCACTCTCACGGGGGGGAAAAGCCTGTCAAAAATTTGGAATATTTCAGAAGACTAGCTGTGGCTATTACATTCAACGCTTTTATACATAATTCTGTGAATTCATCAGCAATGCCATTGCAAAGTTACCCTTTTTTCACATAAGAGCTAAACAAGTAAAATAGAAGGGGTGAATGCACAAATCTTACCTTGCAATTTCTTTTAATACAAGACTTAGTTTTGACACATTATTTTCTATATAACCAATCATCTCCAGCTCTCTCAGTGTCAGCAGCTGCTGTCGAGGATATATTATCTGACACTAAAAGAAAAATTGTATCTGTAAGCAACAAGGTATATACAAACTCCTGTTGTTCTCTGAAGACAGATGATGTAAAAATGCCAAGTTTTTACTTAACAGACCCACTCCTTGTCTGTATCTAGAATAACTGTTGACCTGAGTGATGACCCTTTAGTATGTTTTGAATTCCCCTTTTCTTAGTACTGTGAATAACCCATCTGCACCTGCTTTCAGCAAAAATATAGGCATAAAAATGGTGAGATGGGTTGAGTTGGAAACCAAGTTGGCTAGCAGAGTGCATCACTTTGATAAATGATTATGGAAGAATAAACATGCATAACGCCAAAGCTGTGACTTAATTTGATACATGTCCCTCCCTCTCTGTGTACTACTTAAACACTCTGGCTTAGCAGGGTTAGGTCAAGAAGGAGAAATAAGACATGACTTGTACACTTCTCTAGCATTTGAGATTCTGTACTTAATGCTATCATAGATTATTATTAAAAAGGCATCTAAGCTAAGAATCTGATTTACAAAATGTTACCTTCATCAATTCTTCCAAACAAGAAACATATATTTTGAATATTGCTGTTGCAGATGGAGGTCCAATGTATTGCTTTATATCAGCCCTGTCCACAAATGCCATATCAATTTTCTCTGTAATATTTGAAGTAGTCAAGATAACAACATTGGGATACCTTTAAGATACAAAAATACTGGACTTTATTTCTGTTATATGCATACAAATCATCCCCTCAGGAGACTAGCAACTGATAGGTTTCTTCTCAAGGCTGTTTCAGTATATTTGGCCTAAGTTGAAGTTGCCAGGTTGTTATGGAAGACAAAACTTTACTTTTCAGTGACATCAAATTAAACTTCGTTTATATTTAAAGGTCAAGTTCATTTTTAAAAATAAAAAAAATGAGAAAGCTTTTATAAATTTCAACAATTTGTCTGTCATTTCTTTTCGATTTAATGGTAATGACCCAATTCACCAAGAGAAGTATTTTAGCAGCTTGTGGTATTAAATATACAAGTCAATGAAATATACCATTCTAGTTTTTCTTCCTTCCCCTCTTCCCCACCACCCCCAAGTGTTTTCCTACAAAGATGTCTTAGAGTAGGTTTTAAGTTAAATTTCTTCTTGCAATTTGAGGGCTAAGGAAAATGGCTACTCTCATGTATCAGGCCTGTAGCACAACACAGATGGCACTTATACAGGGCAGCCAGGCTATTATTTATTACTTTTTGGTCATGTAGGAGCATCAGAAGCTTAATGCAACCCCTTTAGAGGTAAACGGTCTGACAAGCAGCTCAGCCACCTATGCAGGAGAATCGAGATGCAATAGGAAGACAGCTGGACATTAAAAAGTTTAGGAAAGTCAACCTCTAAAGAATGGAAAAGGACCTGTGAAACAAAGACACTTAGGGCATGTGTAGACGAAGCAGGGGCCCTAAATTAAAGTGCTGGGTTTTAAAAAACACTGCTTCAATTTAGGCCTGATTAAACCCGTGTTGTGCAAACACCCCGCTGACTTACCTGCCTCTTTGGTGGGGAGGGGAGGGCAAGCTGCCAGCAGGCGGAGCCTTCCCAGGGCAGTGGGAAGGCCGCTGGTGTTTCCCTCCGCAGCAGCTGCACCCCACACCAGGCGGCACCTGGCTCAGGTGGTCCCTGAGGGCACCGCAGCTGCAGAGGGAAGCATCAGGTCTTCCTGCAGCTCAGCCAGGCTCTAGGAAGGGAAGATCAGGCTTGCTGCTTTTCTTGGGCACAGCCTGCTTTTCTGGGCTGCTGCCAAGCTGCCTGCAAGGCTTTCTGCAGAGCCATGGAGCTGCACTTGAGCCCAGTGCTGCACTCCATGGCTGTAGGGGCGGCAAACTAAAACTCCTCGAAGGAGTTTTAGTTTGCTGCACCCCAAGTCATTTAAGGCACATTACACTGCCAAATTTCCTACAGCGGCTGGAATTAATGCGCTATATGCCGCCAAGGTGTGCAAATACCAGCACCAGTAGATTCTATTCCATCTATTACATGGGTAAATGGACTTGGGTGCTTAAGTGTAATTCCATTCCACCCAGCGCAACTCCCTAATGCAAAAGGTAGGTTCTTCTTCTCCTCTCTGCTTTTTTATGACTCAGTCATATGGGTTAGATGACAGTGTTTTACAAAAGCAGATGCATTACTGGATTTTCAGGACTTTAACAGGGTAAAGTCATACTTAGGCATGTAAGTTCACTTAAATACCCAATAGGTAGAACAGAATCTGGCCCCACGTGTCCCCTCCTTGTTTAAACCAATGGAAAAACTGCTTATAATGGTCTAAATGGGTCACACGTCCAGGCGCCAAGTCACTTAAGAATATACTCTGAGATCATAAATAGATTAAAGATGTGGTAGAAGGTAAGCATTAACATGGTTTATAAAACTAGTAATACAAAAATTGCTCTTTAACTTTTAAAAGATGTACATTAACACCGACTTATTCTTTTCAGTAAAAAAAAAAAAAAAAAAAAAAAAAAAAAACTTCAGAATTTTGTTTTAAAATACTGTATAGATGCTTTATTTAACCCAAAGTGAAATACAATCCTGGACATGAATTATCAAGATGTTCTGCATTTCTGTTAATTTCAAATGAAATCTATTTTCAATTTACTCTTGCTTCTACTTTCAATTGGCAAACACCAAATTTAAAATTCAGCATAATTTGACTACTTGATTTTTTTTGATAAATGTTCTAACTAGTGGTGCTCAGCCTCTTGGGCATGAGGGCCAACTGAGTGGCGTGCAGACAACTGAATAGGCCAGGTCCAGGGCCATGAGCCAGGTCCAAGCCTGCATGCTGGATCTGGCCATGGACTGGCCCTGCCCACCACCCCAATCTGGTGCCTAAGGCTTCGAAGCTGGATCCAGGCTGTACTTTGAGCACTAGTGTTCTAAACAGGAATAAAGAGCCCCAGATATTGAAATCCAGCAAGTTAGCACACGTTTCCATACACCAACATTATTTCCTACTTGGCAATCCCTAGTTATGTTTTCTTGTAGTAATAATAGGACTGTTGTGAAGGTTCTTACCTTTTAATCTGATCTATCTGTGTGAGTACAGCATTCACTACACGGATGGCATCTGACGGCTCTGTGCCTGCCCGGAAAGCACTCCGGGCTGCTGTGAGACTTTCCACCTGCAAAACAAAGTGAACTAAAAATGGATTTAAGAAACAATCAAATTAAATACATTTCTTCCATGAGTATGATTACAAAATTCTTCCCTTACTAACAGCAAAGCTAGAGAGCTTGGATGTTGAAACTGATCACCCAGCTGTATGCATAAAAGGTAGAAAGCAGCAACCAAATAGGAGGGCCAACACAGAAAGACAAACTCCAAATTTTTCTTCCACCTCCAGCAGGATATTTTGTTTGAAATATCAAACTATTTCTCTCTTAGTCTGATGTAGCTATGCAATTCAAGTGCTCTCCCTAATGCTTGCACACATGGATGCTGCCACAGAACCTGCTTCTACTTTTTTTTCCTAATAATTTAAGTGAATTATAAGAATTTATATTTCCCTAAGCAAAAGGGATCGTATACAGTAATGGCAATGAAATCCTACCTCATCAATTAATACAAATACAAGGCCATCCTTGTCTTCTATTAACTCTTGAATCTTCTGAAACATCTTGGTTACAAGTTTGCCACTCTATAAATAAAAAATTACATATAATTTTTTTTTTTTTTTAAAACATACTTGTCCAAGTTTTATTCTTTACAGGTCTAATTGTATTCATAAACATCGGTGACCCAAGCTAACAGGTTTTCAAATGCTAGCAACCTTTTTTAAAAACAATATTAAATGCATATTATAAATATACTTAAAATAACTTACGTTTCTCAGAATTGCTTTTTATTCACTGTTGAGATCATAATTGTTGTTTATTTTTACCAAAAGCTAAAATTGCTTAGTGAGTTAAACACCTACCTCAGAAAACCATTTGGAGAAGAGACTGTGACTGTTTATTTCAATTAACTGTCCATACCTGTACCTAAAAATCAGGGAAAAAATCATCATCTCAGGAATATTTTATTACAATTGTTGACGCAAAGCAAATCAATTTCTCCAAGATACAGCCTCTAAATTTTATATTGAAAATGAATACCGCGGTTTTCAAAACAGGAACATCATTCTGTCCACATTAATGCTCTGTATTTACTAAAATATCTCATTTATGTATTTCTCTATTTTAAGCTGTCATTTTCAAGCCTCAGTTATTTTTTCAGGATACCCTTGTTTAATTATTAATTCTCAGTTTTCTCCACTTCAGAATTCTTCCTACTCTAAAATCATTCATATGAAAAAGGAACGATTTTTGCCAGGAAAAAAACTTAAGATTTGATGCTGGTTTTTAGCAGCATACAATTCAGATAATAGACTGTCATGCAGTAACCTCATAACCTTCAGATAATCACTTTGCTTTGTAAAGTTATGCATACATTGCATGCTCACTTACCAGTTCTTATGATGACACTGTCACTAATGCTAAATTATATATGGTTATCGATGGGCAGACAGAACTTAATGTTTTACATAAAGAGTGTATAACCCACATCTACCGGATATCTAACTTGAGCAAAACCCAAAGCACTTTATTTTGAAGAGCAGTGACTTACAGTACAGTAATGTCATTTAAAATAAATACATTAAGTAAAAAGATTTGCAAATCTTAAACTGAATATTAACTTAATTTTGTTGTGGTTTAATTCAGTAGTTGTCAACTGGGGGTACGCGTAACCATAGGAGTACTTAAAAAGGTTGTAGGGGGTACACAGAACTGATGTCGCCAATAAATGCCATGTGTGTGCAACCTCAGCACAGCAGCAGGCGACCAGGAGCGCAGCTGGGTCTGGCTGCTAAGTCTGTTGGTGAGGGAAGGGGCATGGGAGGATGCGGGGGCAGATCGAGGCCCCAGAAGTTGGGGAAGGAGTGGATCTGGGACAGTTGCAGGGGCTTCCCAGCTGGGAGTGAGGCACAGGATGAGCAGTGGGGGGAGGGGGGGGGGGGGGGGGGGGGAAGGTTGCTCCTGCTGCTATGCACACCCCGAGGAGGGCATGGAGAGTGTGTGTCCCCCAATCTGCGTGCAGGGCGAGGGCAGGCTGTCGCTGCAGGCTTGGGCCAGGGCAGCACCAGGCTGCTTCCAGCACGCATGTTGGGCTGGGCTGCACTTGAGGCAGGCGGCAGCAGAGCTGGGATGGGGGGTTGGGGTGACTATGACAAATTCTGGAGTGGCTGTAGCCCCTTCCGTAGCCCCTATCCCAGTGCTGCCGCCACATGCCCAGAGCACAGCACAACCGAGTCCAGCCCCACTCCAGGAACGGCTTGGCACAGCCCCGGCCCCAGTCCACAGTGGCAGCCCACCCTGCCGATTCAGGGACACACCCCACCATGACCTCCTGGGGTGTGCGCAGTGGTGGGAGCCGCCCCCACCTCCCCATGCCCCCTAGATGAGCTGCTCATGGCTCCATCCCATGTTCCATCCCGGCTGTGCAGTGTTCAGCTGACCCTGCCCCAGCTCCACTCCCTCCCTTACCACAGGGGCCTCAAAAAAAATTAAAAAGGGGTACATGAGCTGAAATAGAGACAGAAGGGGTACACTTGTTAAAAAAGGTTGAAAACCCCTGGTCTAATTCAATGTGCAAGATGAGCAAGGCAAGATGCATAGACTAGAAAATTTAAATGTTAAGTTTTTTAATTTAAATTTTAGGAGAACAACTTTTCAGAAATGGTCTAACATGCACTTCCAAACTGTTAACTTTTTATACCACTGGGTATAAACCATCAAACAAACTGAAGGACACTGAAGAATTGGGTGCAATGTCTTCAGTATCATGTACAAAAGTTAACCCAACACTTGGTACCTAATCTCTCACTGGAAGAGAAACTGTTCTCTTGATATCAAATATTAGTCGGTCTTCTTAGAGATATTTTACAGTGTGAACAAAACACTGAACAAAAGTTACCTGTATGAAAGCCTAATGGTGAGCTTCTGAGCCAGGGCTTTACAGAGTGAGGTTTTACCAGTTCCTGGAGGACCTATAGTCAAACCACATACAAAAAAATTGCATAAAAGCAAACACTGACTAAATGCTTCTCAATCTCAAAACAGAAGTAGGGATTCATAGTATAAAATAATAGCTGGCAAGGGTCAAGAACACAATGTGTTGCATGGCTGACTATTTCGAGCTCTCTCTCGAGAACACTAGACTTGAGCCATGCAAGTGATCCAGCATTTACCTGTGATGGTAACCAACTGCCAGCATCAGACTTTAAACTTGGTCTATGCACAGAATGGACGTGCAGCCACCAGTATTCCACCCTCATGGTGTCTGCAAATGCAAGTCTTCTTAAAAATCTATCAGCATTACATTACTTTAACTGCAGTGACAGTGACTATGCTGGTACATACTGGGCATAAACTAGTGGAACAGAGGCAGACAACATAATATTTTAAATGCCTGTACCCTGCCCTATTTTGCAGAAAACGAATGGAGATACTTGTGACAAATTAAGACAACAGTGCCTCCAAGCCATCACAAAGTCAGCATTGTAGTCATGGTGTGCAAGTTCACATTAAACAACTTTAGCATCTCTGACTTTTAAAAACTTTCTTTTTCTACGCTCGCATAAATTATAGAATTTTAAATTCCCGCTATTCCCACTTTAACACAAACAAACGGATTCTGACTTACATGCTTTAATGATAAAAGGGATCTAATTCTCACTTCAAAGTAATTTTGTACTTCTCGTTAAGTTAACATTTAGACCTACAAACCATGACAGAGAATAATTCTCCATGCATTTGCATGAAGATTTTTTTTATGCAGTGGAATAATCATAAAAGGTCATTTTGGACCAGCACTTTGTAAGAGGTCATTCAGCTTATAACACACCAGTGAAGGACATTTTAGTAATTTTGAAAATAACCAGTTGATAGTCTGGAATTCACTTAGGTAATAAGCAGAAGAAAGTAAATTCAAAGATGGTAGTATTTCTGCCATGCAGTAGGAAAGCAAGCACAGGGACAATACAGTAGATTATTTCCAAAATGAAAGTTTTCCTAAAGATTCTCACAAAGCATTGGAAGCTAATGTATTTTAATAGCATAACAACATGGTGGCTAAAATATGGGGTTTCTTAATGTTACTAGGAATAATGCAAATACTATGGTATGTTGTTGCTCTGGGTATGCCACAATTATTAACAACTGACAGTTGAAAAGTTTAATATGATTACCATTGAATTGGATTTAAACACTTTCATTTACACAACTTTTAACCAATGCAACTTTTCACATTAATATTACTTGGTTGGTTTGAAATTCCAATCCATGGAGTCCAATCAGTATTCCTGCCAAACAGGACTAGAGAAAACTCCTAGAGATATCCAGGCACATGATGTTTCCTGATCAGCCAGAAGGACAAAGTTTGTTGAAGGACAAAGTGTTTCCTGCCATAGTAGGATTCTCTCTAAAGCACCGACACAGGTCTGTGGGAAAAGAACCTAAGTTCTACTACATGGAAATGCAGTACAGACTACTTAGAAGAGCATGAACTCATTGACAATCTAATACTTTATTTTAAGAGTTGTAATCTTTACCATGCAGTAAGACAACTCTGTTCCAGGATATCAGATTGCTGTCTACATTTCTGTCAGAAAATAGTAAGGTTGTCGTCACATAATCAAGTAGCTGGTCAAGACGAGAAAATAAGAGAACAGTTAGTACATTTTACTAGGACAGGTAATAAAAAAAATGTAGTAAAGTCACCATGGCAGGGGTGTGGAGAGGGATAAAATACTGGAATCACAACTGAGTTTTTGTTGTTGTTGTTTGTTTTTTTAATATAAAATGTCAGAGGAACTTTTTGGGTCAAGTATTTTTAATCTATGGTTTTGGTTCTCTCATACTTACAAGAGTAACTATATCGCAGACATTCTCCAAACTCAGCACATTCTAAAGACTGGCTGACTTCTAAAGGTCAGTGAGACTGTAGCACTTTGAAATCTCTCAAATTTGGGTTAAGATGACCTAAATCATATTGTTTAAAAACAAGTGTTTAAAAGAACTAATCCCCAACCTCCACTTCATTTAGGCAACCATAGTGCATAAATAATATTAGATGCAAGCAACATTAGGTTTTGCTCTCCTTATCAACTGCAGATTTAGTTTCCTTTAGTCAAAAGCAATATCAGAAGATTTTGATGGCAACATGGGCTAGGGCCCACTGTCTCAGAGTTTGTTTCCACTGACTCTAGACTCACCACTGTGGTAAGCATAGATTCTCTGGATGCTTGGAAGTATACGGTTTCCCCTGATCCTCAGGTCACAGACTAAAGATATTTTATAACATAAGATTAAACCTAGCCATCAAAATTCTGAAATCTCCAAAAGACATCTTTATTCCTAACCCTAACTAAACACGGAAGCAGTGCAATAGTGACCTTCATGGTGTAGTCCAGAACAAGGAAAGTTGTGTGTAGGACTCATCCATCTTTTATTCCTAAGCAAAATTACTTTCTTCTGTATTCAGGAAATCTCATTTCCTCTCTGTTCCAAGACAAAGGATGGCACAAACTGAACACATATTAACAACCTTTAATTTTGTCAATTTTCATGCTTGTGTGTCTGAAATTAGACACCCAGCATAAATAATCTATTTTTCAGGGGTCCTGAATGCCTCCACATTCAGTGAATTCAATTCAAGTTGAATGTGCTCAGTACTGTTGAAAAACTCTTGCTTTTTAGGTATTTAAAATTAATATGCCCATTTTGGCCAATTTTTTTACTCAATAGGCCAAATATTTCTGTTGTGCAAACTATAACCAAAAATTGAACAAGAGTCTTACTTGACTAAATTTTGTCTTCATCTCGACTGACTCAGAATATAATAAAGGGAATCATTAAAAAAAAAGCATACTTCCCCTTATTAAATTTCCATAGTTTCCATGTAAATTTTTAATTTCTGAAGATTGCTGCAACTGAGGGAGAAGCTTATTTCAGGCCAGCTACATATGAAGTCCATTTTAAAGAGATTATTCACTCTTGACTTACATGTGATTTTACTTCTATGTCATACACAAGGCTCTCCCAAAGACCATGGAATTCAGCTGCAAAACAATATTATAACAATCATGCATGATTTTGTTTAGAGTAATTCATAAAAAAAAAACAAATTGCCATTTAAGCCCAATGAGCCATCCATCATTATCTGATGGTCTGCAATACTGAGTGACTCCCCAAAAAAACTCAACCATAATTAAAGATATGGAACCAAGAACAAGCAATTGCAAGAATATATATATTATTTTATTCACTTGAAATGAAACTTTTTTAGTTACAGGAGTGAAGCAAACAATTCTACAGCTTCAACAGGATATAAAAAATGTTTATAAACAATAATTGCAAGAATGGGTCAAAATTTGCCAACTATAAAAATTATAGGAAGTCCAACTTTGTCAGACTACTCATGTACATGAATGTTATCAGCGTGTAAAAAACCACAAACAACCGCTGACAGAAAAACAGTTGAATTATAAGAAGTGAAAAACACCTGATGCTGGTCTGAATCTGCACATTCTATTTTTAGTTGGAAATTTTAAAGGTTGAGGATATTCAGAACTTTCAGACAAAAAACTGAATTCAGCATTTCCTCAGTCATAGGAGTGGATTTACAAAGGTTGATATTAAAGTTAAGAAGGTGGATGAGGAAGAACCACCTTAAAATAGCATTTTACAAAAATTCAACTGATGCCAAAGAGATCAACTGTCTCCACAAGAAGGGGAACCTGAACTGCAATGCACGCTGACAACTTCTCATGAAAGCAAGAAAACCTCATGGAACCGTTTACCCACTCATTTCTACCTAGAAGTGCCCAATATGTACCCTCCCACCATGAGGCATCTGATAGTAGCAAGGAGGAAGACCCCTATCCACGAAAGTCTTATTCCTGATTCCTTTGAAACAAAGACACTTTGGAGACCCCTAAACCCACCTAATGTTTGTTTGTGGATTCTATGTTTGCTTTAAAGAGTGCCCAAATAGACCAGATTGGTGCTGTCTAGACCAATTACTTTTCTACAAAAGATCAGAAACATACACATCCCATACTTTACTGAGAGCAAGTTTAATTCCTGACTTTACAACTCTCCAATAAATCTTAAAATATTCCATGCTGTTTATATACTCTTAAAAGCACTTCATTATACCATTATAATGCATCATATATCCACTGCACACTAGGAAGACAAGAATATGCATGTACATGATTTTGAATGTGCAGAGCAAAAATACACACTCAAAGGTGACTGGAGCACAGCTGAAGAGCCAGAGCAAGAGGTTTGCTCCAAGTCAACCTTAATTCTGTCATCTCACACTGTAACCTTAACTTTAAATAGTTTCATGTAGAAACTAACAAAACTGTGGAACTTTGACAACACAAGTTTCATACTATGGTTTAGGAGTTTACACAGGAGTCATATGGCAACTAGCCCTAAGCCTCTCTTTGCCATTTATAGTTGGACTGGTCCAAAAATGCAACCACAGGGGAAGCGAGGGATTTTATCCTCTCTGCCCTGTAGTGCTGTCTCAGAGTTGGAGCTAATGCTGGAGGAGCACTACGAGTGCTGGAACATAAGCAGATCCAGGATTTCAGAAAGAGGAGTGGGGGAGGAAAGAGGGTACAGAAGCAGAAACCTGCACTGCAGGGGTATCTATACAACCCCACAAGCAGTCCACACAATTGGTCCCCAAACTTCCTTCCTTACCTCACAGACCCCTTCCCCCACATCAAAGGTCAGCTCTAGGCTAAGGCCTTCTGTTTGGATGACCCTGACCTAACACAGACAGCAACTGCCTGCATCTCTGAAGCATTCGTGTACAAGGAATGCTTCTTCAGATAACGCGTATCCAACCTGTTAGTCACCACTCTCAACCTTCTTGAGTTTCAGGATTTTGGGAGCACTCTCTAAGTCATCTGCCCTAATTCACCCCTAAAAAAAAGACAGCTGCAATGAAAATGTTTCCTTCCACCAGCTAAAGACCAACATCTCATCTGTACCAAGCAGCCCACAGAGAAAGCCATTTGGCTATCTGGATACCAGAAAACTTTCTAGGGTACCTGCCTATTCTTGGATTTTCCAACACACTACAGTTATTCTGGACTTCCCCTTAACCATTCCAGGAAGGTACCTGCAGGTAGTACCCAGTGGTTGGCTGCAACAATATCCTCATTCTCTTCTTCTAGGTTTTCAGTGCTTGGTTTTTCCTCATTCAGATGGAAAATATGAAGAGAGAGAGTGCATTTGCTCAAGTTAATGGGCTGCAATGAACAAAAAGAAAAATTAGCTTCAATAAGGAAAAACAACAGGTCAACAGTATTCGTTTCTCTTTTTGAAAAAAGTTGAAAAAATTGGAGTAAATTAAGACAAAATTTGAGGTTTTCCATAAGAGTTAAGAATTCAGCTCAATGAAACTGACTAGTACTAAAACTCAATGTCATGTAAAAGCTAGTTAATAGAATCATAGAAAATTAGGATTGGAAGGGATCTGAGGAGGTCATCTAGACCAACCCCCTGCTCAAACCAGGACCATCCCCAACTACCTCATCCCAGCCACAGCTGTCTAGCCAGGCCTTAAAAACCTCCAAGGATGGAGATTCCACCACCACTCTGGGTAACCTCTTCCAGCGTTTTACTACCCTCCTAGTGAGAAAGTTCTTCCTAATATCCAACCTAAACTTCCTTTTCTGCAACTTGAGACCACTGCTCCTTGTTCTGTCATCTGTCACCACTGAGAACAGTCTAGCTCCATCCTCTTTAAAGCCTCCCTTCAGGTAGTTGAAAGATGCTATTAAATCCCCTCTCAGGCTTCTCTTCTCCAGACTAAATAAGCCCAGTTCCCTCAGCCTCTCTCCATCAGTCATGTGCCCCAGCCCCCTCACAATTTTTGTCACCCTCCCCTGGACTCTCTCCAATGTTTCCACATCCTTTCTGTAGTAGGGGGCTCAAAACTGGACACAGTACTCCAAATGTGGCCTCACTAGTGCATAATAGAGGGGAATAATCACTTCTCTTGACCTGCTGGCACCACTCCTACCAATGCAGCCATTAGCCTTCTTGGCAACAAGGGCACACTGTTGGCACATATCCAGCTTATTGTTCACTGTAACCCCCAGGCCCTTTTCTGCAGAGCTGCTGCCCAGCCAGTCAACCCCCAGACTGTACTCGTGCATGGGGTTGTTCCATCCTAAGTGTAGGACTTTGCACTTGTCCTTGTTGAACCACACAAGATTTTTTTTGGCCCAATCCTCCAATTTGTCTAGGTCACTGAATCCTAGCGCTACCTTCCAGTGTACCTACTACTTCCCACAGCTTGGTGTCATCTGCCAATTTGCTGAGGGTATACAGGCAGTCCTCAGACTTGCAACGCAATTAGTTCCTGAAAACCGCGTCTTGAATCGAAATGTAACTCGGAACCAATTTTCCCACAGGAACAATATTATAAATGGGGGATTGGTTCCTTTACCATGCTTGACACAGCCACCTTCAGCTGCTAAGTCTAGTTGGGGGGGGGGGCGGCAGATCAACACCCCCGCAGCAAGGGAGGGATTGGGGCTGGGGCTGCCCAGCCAGGGCAGGGGGGCACAGGGAGGAGGTGGGTGGCTCTCGCCGCTGCGCACCACTGGTTGGCAAGGGCATGGATGTGTGCCCCTGGATCTGTGCAGGGTGGGCAGGGCCATGCTCTGGGTGGATGGTGGAAGGCGCTGAGAGCGGCGGTTATGCCTTCCTGCCACTCGCCCAGCTTGGGCGGGATGGAGCCACTGTGCTGCCTACAGACAAGCAGCGCGAATTGGACAGAGCCGCCCCAGCCTCTAGATGAACTATGGCTTTGCCCCGCCCCGCCCGGGCAAGGAGGGGCAGCAGCAAAGCATGGTGGAGGCGTGTGCCCCGGATCTGCATGGGGCAGGCAGCAGAGCAGGGGCTATGGGCGGCTGCAGTCACCCTAAAATTCGTCGTAGCCCCTACTGCCCACCCAGAGTGCAGCTGGGTACAGCCCTGACCCCTGCTGCCCTGCACGGATCCTGGGGCACATGTTTCCCCCATGCCCTGCCTCTGCTTACCCAGCTGAGGTGAGGCCAGGAGGCACGGGGAGGCGCCGGCCACTGCGCGCCACTTGTCCAGAGGCAGTGCAGCAGCTCTGCCCCACCCGGCTGGGCAAGTGGCAGGAGGGCGTAGTCCCTGCTCCCAACACCTTCTGCCACCAGCCTGGAGTGCAGCCTGGTGCAGCCCCAGTTCTGCCTGCCCCTCAGATCCGGGGGTACATCCAATCCCCACTCCTCCTCCCCCGCATGCCCTCCTGGACCAGTAGCGTGCGGCAGCCGCCCCACCACCTCCCTATGCCCCCCCAGCTGCTGGGCAGTCCCTCTCCCAGCCCCAATTCCTCCCTCAGGATGGGGACATTTATCTGGCCCCCCATGCCCCATCACAACAGACTTACCAATGGGAGGCAGCTGTGTCCAGTGCCATAAAGTCGAAATTCCTTTGGAAACTTGAAACAGTGCCGTAATTTACAAAGGTCGTATGTACTGTTTGCAATAACTCAAACAGTCATAAGTCAAGGACTGCCTGTACTCTATGCCATATTTTAGGTCGTTGATGAAGACATTGAACAAAACCAGACCCAGGACTGACCCCTGCGGCACTCCACTTGATACCAGCTGCCAACTAAACATTGAGCCGTTATTATCCTCCAAGCCCGATGATCCCACCAGTTTTCTATCCACCTTACATTCCATTCATCCAGCCCATCCTTCCTTAGCTTGCCTGCAAGAACATTGTAGGAGACCGCATCAAAAGCCTTGCTAAAAATCAAGGTACACCACATCCACCAGTTCCTCCCCATCCACAGAGCCAGTCATTTCATCATAGAAGGTGATCAGGTTGGTCACGCATTACTTGGCCCTGCTGAATCCATGCTGACTGTTCCTAATCACCTTTTTCTCCTCGAAGTGCTTAGAAGTGGATTCCTGGAGAATCTGCTCCATGGTTTTTCCAGGGACTGAGGTGAACCTGACTGGTCTGTAGTTCCTTGGATCCTCCTTTTCCCCTCTCTTAAATATGGGCACTACATTTGCCCTTTCCAATCATCCGGAACCTCTCCTGATTGCTATGAGTCTTCAAAGATGATGGCCACCAGCTTTGCAATCACATCAGCCAACTCCCCCAGCACCCTCAGATTCATCCAATCTGGCCCCATAGACTTGTACATGTCCAGCTTTTCTAAATAGTCCCTAAACTCTTCTTTCGCCACTGCTGGCTGCTCACCTCCACCCCAAACTGTGTTGCCTGGTGCAGTAGTTTGGGAGCTTACCTTGCCTATGAAGACTAAGGTGAAAAAAACATTTAGTACTTCAGCCTTTTCTGCATCCTGTCACAAGGTTGCCTCCCCCATTCAATAAGGGATCCACACTTTCTCTGATCTTCCTCTTGTTTTTGACATACCTGTAGAAACTCTTCTTGTTACCCTTCACATCCCTTGCTAGCTGCAACTCCAATTGTGCTTTAGCCTTTCTTACTTCATCCCTGCATGCCCAAGCAATACTCTTATCCTCCCTAGTTGTTTGCCCAAGTCTCCACTTCTTATAAGCTTCGTTTTTGAGGTTTAGTTTACTGAAGAATTCCCTGCTAAGCCAAGCTGGTCTTCTGCTATGCTTGCTAGTCTTCCTGCAGTTTTTTAGTAAATAACAGTTTTCTAATAATAGTTTTCTGTTAAAAAGCTTACTGTTTATCAAAATGTAGATACCTGTCTGTCTTTCAGTTTTAGTTCTGTGTCCACAACGGAGACAGATTGAACATTGTTGAGGAGAAAACCATCGTCAAACTCCGTCCATGTATAATCACCAAAAACAACGTTATGTCGGTTTAGCAGCTTTAACACACTGACCCTGATATCTTCTCTCTTAGCCGTGCTAGGAAGAGAGGAACAGCATTATTTAAACACCAACTGTTGTGTGTTTAGTACTAAACAAGCTCTAAATACCCTTAAAAAATGTAGAAGGAGCTTTGTCCCCAGAAAGAAACTGAAAGTGGAAATATGGGTCTCTTTCTTAGCAGGAAAAAAAATGAAATCACCCCCTATTTTGGGAGCAAAATCATTAACCTGTTGGTTCAGGCACATGCAAAGAGGTACAAAACCAATTTGAAAGACACATTTCTATCCAGAAGCAGTAGTTAATTTTGAAAAAAATGTTTAACAAATACAGCTTTTTCTTTATTCTTTTCCCAGTGCCTAGCCTTAAATTGAAACGGTTGACTGAAAAGGTTGATATATAAACAAAGCTGTCCAACCACAAGCGGTTGATGTGTGCGCCCCTCCCCCAGCTACCACCCAGCTTCTACTTCCTGCATTGCTTCAAGCTGCAGGTGCAGCTGGGGTCTCTGGGCTCCCCTTCCCTGGAGGGAAGTGTGGCACAGCCTGCAGTGCTGGGCAAGCCCGCAGCCTGGGGCATCCAAGAAATGCAAGGCACCGTGTCACCATTTTCACATGCACACCTATATTTCTGGAGAAACTGCAGGCAGACTGGGAAGAAGTACAGCCCAGGCCAGCTCTCCTGTGCTGCTTTCATGTTATTTATAGAATCGTAGAATAATTAGGGTTGGAAGGGACCTCAGGAGGTCATCTAGTGCAATCCCCTGGTCAAAGCAGGACCATCCAACTAGATCATCTCAGCCAAGGCTTCGTCTAGCTGCGTCTTAAAAACTTCCAGGGATGGAGATCCCACCACCTCTCTGGGGAACCTGTTCTAGTGCTTTACTACCCTCCTAGTGAGAGACTTTTTCCCAATAGCTAACTTAAGCTTTCCATGATGCAACTTGAGACCCTTGCTCCTTGTTGTCATCTGCCACCACTGAGAACAGTCCAGCTCCATCCTCTTTGTAACCCCTCTTCAGGTAGTTGAAGGCTGCTATTAGATCCCCCCTCTCATCTTCTGCAGACTAAGCAAGCCCAGTTCCCACACCCCAGCCATCTTTTCCCGCTGGACTCTCCAACGTGCCCGCGTCCTTTCCGCAGTGGGGCCGGCCCTGGGCACAGCGCGGCCCAAGGGCCCAGGCGCAGGAGCGCGGGCGGCTCCCCCCGTGGCCT
>NW_005841919.1:2335461-2378680 GCF_000455745.1 Alligator sinensis
AGCGCCGGGGCCCGGTGCCGCCGGTCCTGGGGGCGGGGGAGGCCGGGGCGGGGCGTGCGCGCGCCGGGAAGTGACTGGGGTCCGTTTCCATTTAGATTACGCGGACAAGCCCCTGGAAAAGCCCCTGAAGCTGGTGCTGAAGGTGGGCGGGAGCGAAGTGACCGAGCTGTCGGGCTCGGGGCACGATTCCAGTTACTACGACGACAGGTCGGACCACGAGCGGGAGCGGCACCGAGAGAAGAAGAAGAAGAAAAAGAAAAAGTCGGAGAAGGAGAAAGACAAGCACCTTGACGATGAGGAGAGAAGGAAAAGAAAGGTGGGGTAATTGGTGCCTGAGGAGCTTGACGGCTTTTTTCATCCCTGTGCAGTAGAGCTGAAGAGCACCTGTGCTCTTCAAGCTGAAACTTCTTTTTCTGCCGCACGTGTTGGGCTGAGCTGCATGGCAGAAATATAAACTATTGGTCTGATACCAGATCAGTACTGATATAAAGAAAACTGGCTGTATCATATATCAGCCTGATGGGGCCGATTATTTGGCTGATAAATGCCCATGCTGTGCACAGCTGCAGCGCAATGCTCAGGCAGCAAGAAGCACAGCCTACAGCGTGGAGAGCTGCCTCCAGCTGGTAAGTTTGGTGTGGTGGAATTGGAAGGGGTGTGGGGGAGGGAAGAGGCATGGGGAGGGGCAGATAAATGCCTGCTGCGGAGCAGGGGCACACACTGTCTAGGCAGGGCAGAGGTGCAGCTCATGGTGGGGGAAGGCAGCTCCCACCCTGGAGGGCATTGAGAGTGGGGGCGTGTACCCTCAGATCTGTGCAGGCCAGGGTGGGCTGCAGCTGAGGCTGTGTGGGACTTTTCTCAGCAGGGGCTGAGCTTAGAGTGGGCACCGGCGGTGCTAGGAGGATGCTGCATCTACCTCAAATTTCACTGCTGCTTCGCTGATGGGAGCGCAGCGGAGCAATGCCAACATTTGGGATGGGTGCAGCCCCCTCCCAGCACCGCCTGCACCTGCTCCAAGTTCAGCTCCTGCCGAGAAGAGCCCCGTGCAGATCTGGGGGGCACACGCCCCCCCCCAATGTCCTGGGGTGCAAGCAGCTGTAGCAGTGGCCCTCCGTCCCCACTCCCCTTCCCCCCTGCCCAACTTGGACAGTGCCTGCCCCCTCCCTTGCTATGGGGAGCATTGATCTGCCCCCCACCCATGCCCCTTCCCTCCCCCTGCCCCTTCCACCACACTGGACTTACCAGCTGGAGGCAGCTGTATCAGAAACTGGCTGATCAGCCCCAAAAGTCTCTATCAGTGCACCCTAACATAAACCCACATTTTTACTGCCTTTCCACCTTCTCCCCAGCAGTAAGTGAAGCCAGGAAGGCACGGTTTTGTACAATTTTCAACTTATTCTGAAGAAAAAAATCTTTATCGTATTTGTTCTTTTTTTTTCATGTCAGTCTGGTTTCATAAGAATAAAAGGTAAATTTTTTCAACAGATTAACTCTCTTCAGCAGTTGAAATAGAACTAAATTTTTATTAGTAAACAGTCCTTAGTGCTGCAAAAGCTTTTATGCATCAGATTGAAGTGGAGCTAATAAGTGCATAATTTGCTTAACTGCATGACAGAATGTCAGTCCCAATTTGTTGCTGTTGCTTTCATTGTACTTGTAGCAATTTAAATTATCTGCACACTGGGTAAATGCTGAGAATCTATGCTTCTATAAGGTAATTTTGGGCTGGGTAACCGACCGGTGAAAATGAGTGGGTCCTGTCCATTTCAAGATTGGTGTTAGGGGCACAAGGGGCTCCAAGAAGCAAGGTAAGAACTATTAATGAGGTGGGATTAATATTAATCTGCCCCTGGCTGCCTGTCATGCAGCCCTCGATGGCTTGCCAAAACTCAGTAAGCAGCCCTCCTGAAATAATTGCCCACCCCTGGGCTAAAGGGCCTGGTGGCAACATTGTGAGGCTACTTGTGGCGTGGTAGCTCCTATAAAATACCACAGTGTTGCAGTCTCCAGAGTAGGGCAGTATAGGGCGCCTCAGAACTCTAACCCCCACTGCCTTGTAAGTACTTTTTGGTTGGAGAAAAGCTAAGGGACATCATCCTGATAGAAACATGCCTTCACTGAGGTGTTAGGCAGTCAGTAGTAGTTCTTATCTATTGCTTTCTGGCAGAAGTTAGTCATTGAGGCACTGAATGTCTGGACTCAATCTCGCCTTTGGATTCTTTCTCAATGGTCCTCTTACGTGTACACCATGGTCTGTGGGTCTATGGTTGTCTAGTACATTGTGTACTTATTTGTACTTATTCTTAATAGGCTTTTTCAGTAGAACCATAGCAGCTAGCATCAAAGCAGGTAGATGAATAAATATGGAAAGGCAAAGTGATTGCAAAAGGGGCACATTAAACCCAGAAGTCATTTAAAAAAGAAAGAAAATGAAAGTATGTGTAAGGATGTGGTTTAAACTTACTGACCATTTTATAGTTCAACAGTGAGTTGGGTTTTTCCCTAACTTTGGCAAAACTTTCTTCTTTAAATTTCTCATACCAAAATCCATTTGTTGTACAGTTGACATTTACTTAGTCTCACCACATTTTGCATCAATGGCCCCTTACCAGTAATGTTTCCCCCCTGGGAACATTTTCAGTACTGTGTATTCAGATGACAGTAAGAGTCACTCAGGAGGATATGGAACCAAGGCACAGACACACTGTTGCTAACAGGCATTGACTATTATCTGAACCTCAGGCTGTCCTTTGGAAGCATCTTTTAAATACTTCCTGTCCTTGCCATTTTAGGAAGAAAAGAAGAGAAAAAGGGAGAAGGAGCAGTGTGACACTGAGGGAGAAATGGATGATTTTGATCCTGGGAAAAAAGTAGAAGTTGAGCCTCCTCCAGATCGCCCAGTCAGAGCATGCAGGACTCAGCCAGGTAAGTAGACAAGCACAGATATGAGGATAACATGGCAAATTAAATGACCTAATATGTTCTTTACAAGTCTTAATAACTGAAAATAAAAATAAGCATTTGTCAGGTAACTAAGGTGTAGAACGTCAGGTGTGTGGGGAAGCAACAATTCAGCAAATGGAGCAGCAAAATCTGTGTCCTTAAGTTCTTCCCATATCTTCGTCTCCTTCTCTAAGCCCTTCCTGTAGTGCTCAGAACAATAAACTGCTCTTTGCAGTACACCCAGGACATTCATATTCCCACTGTTTCAGACCAGTGAAAGAACCAGTTCCACAGTAGAGGGAGCAGCCGTGGAGTAATGCTTTGCCATAAGTGCATTCTTTTATAAAGTGTTAAGATTCAGCTTGAGTACCTTACACATTTGATCATATCTATGGCAGTATGTCATAAGTGGTGGGGGGAGAGAGATGCAGGCCCCAAAGTTTTGACTTTGAAAAACCTATGGTCTTTCAGATGCCAACGGGCAATCAGTATATGTTTGTGTAATGTGTGCTTATCCTTTCTAATTTACTGACTCCTTTCCCTGGAAACACTGATCAGTGTTATGCCATAATCTTTAAAAATGCTTTATTTTTTTTAAATTCAGTTGAATCCTTTGATAACAAGGATGTTTCTGAGCAAAATAAATTTATTACCTAGGATTTGGTCACCTTTGTTTGGGGTTTTTCCCTTTAAAAGATATTTGAGTAAATGTCTAGCGCAGAGTGTTCATATAGATCCAAATATCTGCCTTTATTTTAGCCTTGCTTGCAACAGTGTTTTTTCTGGTTAGTAAGCATCAATCCAAGCTTGATGAGTTTTCATGTTACAATTGCATACTGACCTGGGGAGAAGTTGGAATTGACTGTTGGTGTAGTTTATAATTCTAGGGATAATTCAGGGTTTCTGGTCTCTTGAGCTGCGTGTTCCTCTCTGTAGAGAGGGACCTTCAAAGCCTGGCAAATTTAAGAGAGTAAAAAGTGTCTCACTTAAGCTGTTCTTTCACCTGTTTGTAGAAGCAGATCATCAGGCATCTATTTGTCTTCTCTATTTCGGTTGGGGAAGGGAATCTCTCTCCATTTTCCTGGTGAGGAATGGACGTTAGGCTGTTTCTTGTTTTATTTCTTGCAACTTCGGTCTAAGCTGCATGCAGCGGGCTCTTTTTCAACCTGAGACTTGTCTGACAGATATGAAAGCCTGAGGCTGAGTGCTTTTCTCTTCCCAGATTATCAGTTGTTGCAGCTGTTACACAGATGCTGCTGCATAGCTTGGGTGTAAGTGGCTTAAATGTTTGCATTTGCCCAGATTTCTAAATAACAAAGTAACAAGCCTTATTGAGGTAAAGACCACTAGATTTGTACTGAGCACATCTCATTAAGTTGAGCTTTAAAGTGCTTGTGCCTATTGCATGGTTCAGTTGCCAGACTCCATTTCCCAGCAGCCCCTGCCTGCACGGCTACTAGCTGGTCTCCTTGGAGACTCTGGGAGTGGGGGCTGTGACAGCGTGGAGCTGCAGAACCAGGGCTCTGCCTCAGCTCGGCCAGGCTCTGTGGTGTTACAGCTCCCCACTTTCATAGCCCTATGCTCCCAGGATCTCCATGAAGACCAGCTGAGAGTCACACAGGCAGGATGTGTGGCTGGGTGGGTAGCTGCTCTGGGGCTGGGGCTGGGATCTCGCAGCAGTGACAGCACAAGGCCCGAGCCAGGGCAGAGCCACGATCCACTTCCTTCACACCCCTGTCCACAGAACCCATCCTCATCACAGGGGTGTGCAAGGAGCAGATCGCAGCTCAGCCCTGGTCCCATGCCTGGCTCCATCTGCCTGTTTCACTTCCAGCCACAGCCCCATCCCAACTGCTTAGCCGCACACCCTTCCCCCGGCGGTGGATGCAGGGCAGATTGGCCAGGGTGCCTGAGCAGCAGGGCTGGGTCTGGTGATGGCAGCCAGAAGAAGCTGCTGCTGCAGGGGCTTCTGGAAAATGGAGTCCACCAGGCCTACTCCTGGTTTAAATGGTTGCCTGGGTTCCCCACAGGCGTCTTAGGTGGCTTACAATATATTATATCTGTGCACTGTTGTTGAATTGCATACTGCTACCTTAATTCACTTCATAGATTTATGTATGTAGAAATTAAAGGAGGTATAACGAGGCTATCAGCAAACATGCAGCTGTGCATTTATTCCTTAAAAAAAAATATTTAACCAGTTCCCAAAGTCAGAAAAATCAGTGTAAAAGTGTTCATAAATGTTGCATTAATGTTGCACTGACAGAATGCAGAAATCAACATACAAATAGTAAAACAATGGAACAAACTGCATACTTCATTTGATTTTGCATGAATGAACTGGATAAGTATTTTTTGGGTGATTTAGAATACAGCCTCCTGCATTTGTACAGCAGGTTAAACTAGGTGACCCTTGAAGATCCTGGCACAGTCAGGTTTCACATATGAAACCTTTTTTCCTTTGTGAATAGGTGACTTTAATATATTATTCTGTTGATTGCCACAAAATATGCAGCTTATATGTGATGTCTTATTTCAGCATTGTTGTTGATACTGAAAATTATTCAGTATCATTTTTAAAAAATCGAATTGCTAAGGAAATAAAAGGTGAAAGAATAGTTGCAACAGATTTATTGTATATGTTTCTGCTGCCTTTGAAATCAAGGCAGCCTATTTGCCTCTGAAGTGGGTTTGGGCTCTTAGGTTATATATGGAATGCTACTTCAGCGATGAAAACAGTGTGTGTAAGAATCTATGATTCTAAAGTTAAATGTTTTGAATGGATTGCATTTTACAAATACTTTTTACTCTACTCAGCTGAAAATGAGAGCACACCAATCCAACAATTACTAGAGCATTTTCTTCGACAACTGCAAAGGTATGTCTGCACGTTATACACACAGCTCTTTTAACAGTAACAGCTAATATAAAACCTTTTGTTTGGTTTCCAGTTTGGGGGTGAATCCTGATCACCTGCTATTGCTACCCTCTTGTTACTGGTAGTAGAGGCTATTGAAATTCTTTGCATTTAGAAAGGAAGGGACTTAAGTTTTTATTAACATTTTTCAGTACTAATTGTTTCATTTTGCTGTAGGGCATGTCTGAAAATTAATGTTGACTTATTGTAGCAATTGGAAGCTAGCAATAAGCCTCAGTGTTTTATAAAATACAACAGCTGCAGTCAGATCGTATCTGATTTAAATAAAAAGCACAAAATTGTTCAGTGGATAATATGCTAGCTTTGGGATACTTTTCATGTTAAAAGTTTTTTTTTCCTTGTAGAATGTCAACTCAGTGCAGTCTGCTCCCAAAAAAGTATGAACAGAACCTATTTTTCTTCATAATAAAATCATAAACTAAATGTGAGTTTAATTTATGAGCAATTGGGAACACCATATAAATTAACTATTGCAATAGAGCCTAATCAACAAGAGAACATAGTCATGTTCAGATGAGCACGGCCATGCAGTATGTGGTACCACAGACACATCTGCGATGCCACATACTGCATGTTCAGTTGTTCTCCACGCTGCAAGGGAGCAGTGTGGAGGTTTTTTCTGACCCCTGGGTAGCCAGGGGTCAAAAAAACCCACAGTGGGGGGAAAAAAGGCCAAGTGGTGCATACACGGGCAGTGTGCGCCACTCAGAAGCGGAGCTGGGCCACTTAGAGCTGCACTTTGGCTGCTGGACAGGCTCCATGCAGCAGAATTGCTGCTGCTGCTGCTGCTGCTGCAGTCCCAGGAGGCCCCCAGAACCCCAGATAAGGCTTCTGGGGCCAGCCCAATGCTGGCCCCCGCCTTCCCTGCCACCCCCAGGGTAACTTGATGCATGCCAGAGGGCACATGGCACAGGCATTCCCCAGGGACAGCTAGCAGTGATGCAAGGTGCATCACCGCTAGTTGCTCCCAGGGAACCAAACATCCACACCATGTGTGGGTGTGACCATAAAGGTTAATTCTGCGTGCCCATTGAGTATCTTCAATTTTTGCTCACCATTTCTTGGTTCCCTAATCAATTTGAAGCATAATTTAAACATAGAACGTGCACAAGAAGAATGTGCATATATGGAGAAGAATTTAAACACTTTTCTCCTACTGGAAGCAGGAGAGTTCTGTCTGTAAATGAGAAAATGATTTGCTGCAAGAAAGAGTTACCATAAACACTGGTTTTTTTTTCCCTTCCATTTTTAGGAAAGATCCTCATGGGTTTTTTGCTTTTCCAGTCACGGATGCCATTGCTCCTGGATATTCCATGATAATAAAGCATCCCATGGATTTTGGCACTATGAAGGAAAAAATTGCGGGAAATGAATACAAATCTGTTACCGAATTCAAGGTGAATTGATAAAGATCTGGTCACTTCTAAGCTTTTTTCAACAGGAAATGTAATTTCTAATTAAAGTAATTCACGTAAGATAAAATTTTAATATAAAAAATTCAGCACTACATTTTGTGTATAGTAGTAGGTTTTTACTTTGTGATCTGTGTGTATCAGATGCCGGTTCTAATACAAATGCTAAAGTTATGGCAGAAACCAGGAATGTGTGTTACTGGTAAAGTAGGGATGGAAGGGACCTCAGGAGGTGATCAAGTTCAATACCTTGCTAAAGGCAGGGTTATCTAGTGTTATAAGGATATGAATACTCACAGTAACAGTATTACAGGGAATTAAATTGTTTCCTAGGGAGGTCTAGATGATATTTTTAAATATGTACTTCATCACTGCTGAATATCCGATTCTTCTGGAAGCAGTTTGGCTTGTGTTAGATGATGAAGCTGGCCTGTGACATAAATGAAATGTGCTCTGAGTGGAAATTTCAAATAAGTTTTAAATAGGAAGCTGCTGTCAGCTTCTCCATAACTCTCTAGCAATTACTGCATTACAGATGATAAAGAGTTATTCTAACTGTAGTTTGTGTTGTCTTCTAGTATAGTTAGTACTTCATTTTTAAATGATTGGCTTTCCCAACTGAAATTGCTTGCTAGCAAAAATGTTGGACTGATTTATTGGTAGTCTCTTCAATGGATTTGGACAAATTCTCTGATGCTCCCACCAGGTATATTTTGGTTTTAGTTGTAGTCTAGCACAGAAACTTCTATTGTGGTAAGCTGTTCATTTTGCCTTCATTGTGTTGTGGGTTGATGCATCTTGGAAACTTGGCAGAGATAGTGGGTTGCTCTTAGTGGTTCTGTTCTTTTTTTGTTTTTTTGAGAGTTGCAGCAAGATGAGCAAACAGTATTTTTCTTTATCAAGGGTACTTTCTAGGATGGTTTATCAGTGGTCCCATCTTGTCTCCCTTCTTCACTGCAAATATAATGCCATTATGGGAGCTAGGAAGGAAGGTGGGGCTTCAGTGAGTCCAGTGTACATCCACCTTTTCTTTTTTTTCTCTTCCAACACTACTGCTCTATTGGAACAACCTGGTCCAGGGGGTCTAACCTACCGCCCTCAGACCAGATCTGGCCCACAGAAATTTTAACAACACTTGCAAACGGCACCAAAAATGATAATCATTCCTACTGTTAATGAGTTTGCCTGCACTTGGCAAAGAGATTGACTTTTTTTCTTTCAGATGTGGGTCTTGCCACGTTTGTTCACACCTTTGTCACCTAAGGTTAGATTACTGTAGTATTTTCTGTGAGACTGTCCTTTTAATAAATCAAGAAATTTGTAGTGGGTGCAAAATGTGATCCCCACCCCCATGCACTCTTTATTATGTAGGTAGAAAGCAGGTTATAATGGGATTCCATAATGAGTACTGTGTAGTGTTTTACTTTAAGAAGAATTTAAGGATGCTTGTTTTGACTTGTATATCAAGTCCCATTCACAAGATTGCCTTTTCCCTCCTGATATGATTTCATTTGTGATTACCTGAGGCATTAGACATAAGTGAGTTACTGTGTAAGAGAAGAGTCCATAATAGTCACCTGCTGCCTTTGGAAGTTAGAAGCTTTCAGCAATTTTTGCTTCTGAAGAAGGGTGCTTACTCCAAAGGTAGTCTAGGGGGTGACTTTTGTCCACTTAGCTGGGCAACTCTTCAGAAGAAGCCACTTGCCAGGTAGTCTAATGGCCCACTTCAGTTGCCTTCCTCCACAGAACCCAGCAGTTTTGTATTCCTCCTTGTTATCCTGTATTTGGCTTATATGAAGCCAGAGGCAACCTAGTTGCGACTCCCAGTTGTAACTATATACCTCTTCTCCCTTCGCATTAGACTGATGGTGTTTTCCTAAATGCCACTAACAGCATGTTCCTGATCCCTGTTTTGAACTAGGAAATTAAGCGGAAAATTGGATTTTTACTTATTTAAAGAGTTAATTTTTAAACCGGCAGTCTGTTCAAGAACTTGGGGACAAATTTTTTTTAAACACCTTTTTGAAGATGCAGAACGAGTTTCTTAAAAATCCCATTAGGTGCTTAAGTGCCAAACTCTACTTGGAATAAGGCACAGACTCGATTTGCAAATCTCACTAATATGTATTTCTGCTTCTTAGGAAATCTGATCTCTAGTCTATAAGCTTGAAAGATCTTTATTTTCAAAAAGGCACAACCATGTCTTCAAAGGGGATATATATGTGCACAGATGTCCAAGAAATAATTTTGCAGTGACCCTACCTGTGTGCACAGAATAATTCAAACCTAAGTGAACAGGTGCCCTTTAAAATGTTGGTAGGTGCCTTCCCCAGCCAGTGCTGTAAGGCACCAGTTGAACGTGTCAATCTCTGTCTAGCTGAAAAAAAGCCAAATGGCTTTTGTGTTTTGTGCTTGCATTGTTTTTTACTTTCAGCATTTTGAAATCAGTGCAGCTATTTCAAGTCTACAGAGAGGAATTTTTAAATTTTTCATTTTGTGATAAAATCTTACGATAAATCTCATTAAATTTATGAAAATCTTATGATTGTATGCTAAAACTGCTAATAATACTTAACATTTTATTATTGCAAGACAAGACAAATCAGTATTGTTTTTTCAATGTGATGGGGAAAAAAATGTACTCTTAAAGTTTTCCTAGCTTGCTTCCCAGGTAGCTAGTAGTAGAAAAGCCAAGTTGCAAGTATTATTTGGAACATTTTAAAAGGGGGCAAGAAAATAAAAAGGAGGAGGGGGAAATGAGCTGTCGTCTTTTTTTTTTTTTTTTACGTATAGAGGAGCCCTGAAATATTATTTCAGTATATTTAGAAGTTCTTTCCCACCTTTTCTTTTTCAATTTGTTTGGTAATGTTTTTATTGAAGCAGCTGTATAGTTGGGAGAGAGATTAGACAAGATTTCAGGCACAACACACCCTTCCTTAGTCTGGGAAAGACATGGATACAGCCTAAGCTAAGTACTAGGTAGAACTGTTACTTTTGTTAAGTACCTCTAAAGAGTGGTCCGTTAAAAAGTAAACCTGTAGAAAGCAAAGTTTTATCTGAAGAACTTAAGAGAGTGAGTAAAGAATTAAATAAATAAACCACATTACATATAAATTAATAAAGCAATTCAAAAGGGAAGAAGGCCATTATTACCGGTGGTCCTCCTGAATCTTCAGGTGGTCCTCAGGATCTTAAAAATTGTTTATCCTCTTTTTCTAATGCTAAGTTAACTGTGGGAACAGATGCTGAGGAAAATAAAATATTTAAGAGTTAATTGCACTGTTTTCTCAGTCCTTCATTTAAGATAAAAAAGCTGACAGCAGAGATCTGTGACTACTGTACTTCACTATTGAGTCCTGCAAGATCAGGGGGAACTAGACTGATGTTCCAACTGTTCCTAAGGTTAAAAAAAAAAAAAACTAACAAGAAAAAAGTGTGTGTAATAACTAAATGAAAGATAACATTTTGGGATTTCACATCATAAGGAAGGGAAAAGGCTCAGCACTTGCTAGTTACTTTTTTAGCTTTTGGCTGACATTTATATAATACCGATGAACCTTCTGTGATGCTGAGCATCTTTAATACACCACATGGATTTCTTGACAGTGTGTTCTTTTTATGGTACTGAAGGGGTTTTGAAGTTTCAGCAACTGTTGTTTTGTATTTTTCAGGCAGATTTTAAGCTGATGTGTGATAATGCAATGACGTACAACAGACCAGATACTGTGTACTACAAGCTAGCAAAGAAGATACTGCACACAGGCTTTAAGATGATGAGCAAAGTAAGAGACCTATTAAAAACACAAACCAGAAAAGATTTTTGATGAACTTTTAAAAGGAATGTAATCAGACACAGTGATAAACACTTCATCCATCAGTCATTAATGATAGGAGTGTCCACTACTGCTGCTGTATTTAAGGGCTTGTCATTTGCATTAAAAAAAACCCTTTCTCTCAGGGCCTCATTTTGCACTGTTGAAGTCAGTGGGAGGTATACCACTGATTTTAATCCACATATAAACAGGATTTGAGTCTCTATAACCCAAATACAAAAATTTGTTTCGGGCTGAAACTTTGTTTACAAGGTCTCACCCCACAGACAAATTTTATTTGCATTGTTTATTTTAAATGGGCTTAGCTCTTTTATGAAGGCTTGAGGGATCTTTTCTACACTTACTACTCCAGAACAGCTGTTAGTCTCCAAGGTTGAACTACTGTCTATAGGTTACTTTTCATCTGTGTTTCAGTTTTATTATGGTAAGTCACAATGTAAAGTAAGTGGCTGTATCTGCATGCCTTTTTTTGTTTCTTGTTAGTTGGACTGCCGAAGTTCTGGTGCCATGCTATCATGACCAAATCATGTTGCATCACCATTAGAAGTTAGACATTAGGAACCAAATGAGGCCATGGCCATTCCCATCCCATCCCATTATCATAGCATCTTGGCTATGAGGGAAAGGTAAAGTCCCTGCCACTCTGTCCTTTCTGATTCTAGGAACGGCTGTTAGCTTTGAAGCGCAGCATGTCGTTTATGCAGGACATGGATTTTTCTCAGCAGGCAGCTCTTTTGGGTGATGAAGACACAGCAGTTGAGGAACCTGTCCCTGAAGTCGTTCCTGTACAAGTAGAGACTACCAAGAAATCCAAAAAGCCAAGTAAAGAAGTTATTAGGTAAAGGTCTTAATGGAAATATGTACTGCTTTGTGGCAGCTATTGTACTTCCAGTGCAACAGGCCAGGCTGGGTAAGATGGAACTTTCTGATACTTTGCCAGTTATTAAAGGGTTTGCTATCAAGATCAAAATTCAGTTTCAAACTTTGGTGATTCCAGATTCATAAGGAGCCAACATGACTTGACTGATGAATGTATCGTTTCATCTTAAATACTACTTTAAAACAGATAATAATTTTGATGATTGTTTTAAGTCCCTTTTGCTTACAAGTGTCTGTCACTTTTATCATCACATTTCTTTAGAGGCAGTGACATAACAGAAATAGTTCCTTTGAGTAATGCCAAACCTAATGGAAAATTCTTAGGAACTTGGTCTTTTAAAAATGATTGTGGGACTTCCTAACAAAATCTAAATAGGATTTCACAAAAAAGTCTTGAACTAAGAAATACTATTTTAAACTGAGGGTTTGTGTCTTAGTACAGAGACAATGTTAGTTGACATGACAGATGTTGTTGCTTCTTAATTGGATCTGACTGAATTTTTAAATAATATAAATTGCTGCAATACTACTGTTTTTTTGAATATATAAAGCAGTCTCATACATGGTTTTATCCTCTTAGATTTCTTAATAATGAACTTTCTTCTGGACAGTTTACTGAAACATTCTTATTTTATAAAGCAGTTTAGGGATTATTGTAGACAAGAGAGCTAGCCAACATATTTTGTGAGGTTTTTTCGAGACTGCCTTTGTATTTATGAGCGTCTTTTCCCTTTGCAAAAAAAAATTTAAAAATTGGCTATACATGGAAAGGTGTAAAACTTGTGCTAGCAGTGAACAAAATAAGCACTAAAAAGTGAGTGTTTTCATTAGTGGTGTGCTTGTTATAGTAATCTTTAGTTATTTATAATTATTGTTAACAATAAATATAAAGTTTACAGTGAAATGTGATTCTCCTCTTCCCCCACGCCAGTCTATATACTCCATCTTATATTTCTTTTAAAAGCCATATAAATCTGCCATAGAGATTTTTTTTTGAACATTGACAACTCCAGTAATACTTGTTAGTGGCTAACAGAAGAATCAGGAAATTGTTACATGTGTATTATATAACAATGCAGAAGAGGTATTGGTCTGAAAATAGGATTTTTAATGTTTGATTTTTAGCATCAACTGTACCTATCCTAGTAAGATAATATTATACAGAAACAGATGATAAAATCCTGATTTATATGTCCTTTGTTGATGGAATTTAGAGTAATAAACTGAAAGTAGGGTTTTGATGATGGGAATAGAAGAAACTCAGCATAACTTCCTTAGAAAATAATGAGGCGCTATATTTAGATTTGTACAGTGCCCAGCACAATGGGGCCCCTGTTCTGATTTAATTTAAAAATCGCATCTATTGCTATAGTATCCAAGCAGCTCACCATCTCTTAGTTTGCTTATCTCACGATCTCTTAATGTGCTTATCTTTGAAGTATGGGATACCTGTAGCAGAGCAGAGAATTTAGTTTATCAATTTTCAAGCTAACATGCTTCCCATCAATCTTTTTTAGGCAGTACTATAATGTAACCTCAGCCATGAATAATTTAACTCCTAATTCTGTATAGGACATCAAATTCTGAGAGGTCTAATTGGTATGGTGTGCACATTTTTCAGAGCTTGGAATAAAAATATAATTTCCTTAGGCTTCTTTACCCAAACTTTTCTGTACTTACTGACTTGCACCTGATATATCACAAAGGTTTTGATCTCATGTTATTGAAGAACTTCCATAATAAGAACAGGATCAGGTCTTAAAGGTGTATGTTTCTGCTTGCCATAATTCATGCTTTCTAAATTAACTGAGGTGCACAGACTTCTTCATACTGAAGTCATTTTTGGAAATGTATAACTTGCTGAGCAAGATTTTTCAATGAGCACCATCAACTTCATAAATTTTCAGTTTCCTAGAGTGCATTAGGGAGACCTAAGTTTACTGATTTCAAGCTATTAATGGGTTAAAATATTTTAAACCCCACAGGATATTTTGCTTCAATAAATGAGCCCGTGATCTGTTGTAGTTCTGTAAATGTGTAAATGGCAAAAATTGCAAAAGTGCCACAAGATCTAAAATTGGGATGTTGGGCCACTAGGCTGTACTGATTATAACTTGCATGCTGAATGACTAGAAGAGAGGAGAACAGATTGGTATAAGAAAGTTTAATTTGCAGTGCCTTACACATCACCTAGGAATTTGGCTCATGCCTGACAGCTTCACAGTTGATTTATAGCTTTTTAGACTCAAATTCATCCTGTTGAAATACAGACTTCACAACCTTCCAATATGTTTGCATCTTCCTACAAACCATTTCCTCATTATAGTTTTTTTTCGTCTTCATAGTCTGCGATTATATGTACTTGGTTTATGTATTGTAGTTAAAAGGATCAACTTAAGGATAAATACCAAATGTTGTGACTGCCATCAGAAACAAAAGTGCATGGTTGATGTTTATGAATATGATTCTCTTACTAAGATCAAGAACCTAAGACGACCCAGAAGGGCCTAAGAAGACCTGGAAGGGGTCTTCTGGGTCAGTGAGTCCAGTTCCCCGTTGTTGCACATCCTTTTTTGAACTGATTCAAAATTTGGTCTTCCTGCTTCTCTTGATAGGTTGTTTAGAACAGGTGTGACCAGCCTGTGATATGTGTTGCACAGGGAACCTGTGTGCATGTGGCATCCAGGAGATCAGGGAAGGGACAGGCAGATAAGACAGGAAGCAAAAAGCAAAGCAGCAAACCAGGCAGGGAGCACAAGGCAGGAAGCAGAAAGAACAGTTGATCAGAAAGGGGATCAGAGTGGCACTCAGGGAGGGTACAGAACTAATTTGCAGCATGTCTGCCAAAGAGGTTGGCCCCCACTAGTTTAGAACCTCACTGCTTTGATAGTTAGAAACTTTCTTCTACTATCAAGCCTAAATTTATTTGTACTTCGTTTATAACCATTTGTTCTTGTGCAAAAATCACCCTTTATTTTAAATAACATTTTTCCTCCCTAGTACATCCAAGTCATATTGGTCCTCAGCCTTTGTTTTCATGTCATCTGACAAAGTAAGCTGTTGCTTATGAAAGTTTATGCCTTTCTGAATTAGTGTATAAGGCAGTACTCTGCTCTGCCCTCTGTCAGCCTTTGTTTTGTTAGGCTAAACAAGATTAGCCTGCTCTGATTAGATAGGAACTCCATTGACCTGTTTGTCTTGATAGCCCTTCACTGCACCTGATCCAATTTCAATTTGGTTTTTTGAATATGGGTGACTAAGAGTTGTGCACACTTTTCCACATGAGGTCACACCATTGTCTTGTATAATTGCATTAAGACTTCATGATCTCTGCTGGAAATATGTCGTCTTTTTTTACTGTAGTATAAACATAGCTAAAGTTAAAAAAAACAAACAAACAAAAAACTTTGGTTTAAATTCTAAAACAATAACGATGAATCAACACTATGGTCAGGCCTTTTATCATACCTAAGATTTTCAGTGTGTAAACTCACAGACATTAGGAAGAAAAGAGTCTAAAGTTTATATTATTTACAGCATGCAGTATTTACTATTAGCTTGACTAGTGGCGCTGATTCTGTTTGTATTTGAACCATTTGTACTCTTTTTAGTTGCATATTTGAACCAGAAGGAAATGCATGCAGTCTGACAGACAGCACAGCTGAAGAACATGTCCTGGCCTTGGTGGAGCATGCAGCAGATGAAGCTCGTGACAGGATCAACAGATACCTACCAAATAGCAAGGTCTCCTTCATGGCTAAGTCTGTTATTCTGTATGGTGCCTGGCTGTTTGTCACTTCCTAGGAAATAAGTTTTCTTGATTTTTTTTACACTTTCTCAGTTACACTTTCTCAGAGTTAGTGACATCCTTGGAGGTGAACACTAAGACTGAGAATCATGTAAGTCCTGTTGAATCCATTTTCTGAGGGCTTAAGTGGACTGTAAGTGGCCTATGGGTCTTGTGATTAGACCTCTGCAGAATTCTCTCAGATAAAATAATAAAGTGGTATTTAAGTTACATTTGGGCTAGATGCAGTGGAGCCTCCTACATTAAGGTGACTAATATAGCAGTAAGATGATCTTCTCCCTGCCCTATTAAACACAGTTTATAATCTTGAGAAAACTGGGGACTATTTAGCACTGGTATTTGGGGGAATGATTAGGAATTCTATCTTTCTCTTTGAAGTTTACATTTATTTTTTTCTAGTTTTCTTTGTGGGAGATTGGGATATCTTTCCTCCTGAACACTTTAATTCACTAGTTACTGTACCACCCAGTACGTAAAACGTATTCTTGTCTGAACACACAGACTACAGACATTCTCTAATTATCAACCAGCCAGCCTTCTTTTCCTGGCTGTACTGGAGTGCACTGTGCACTAACAACATGCTTAAGCTTGGATCCAGATAGTGTCTCCACACATCTGGTTCCAGGCTTTTCTCAGGGTAGGAGGGTTCAGTGACAATATTAATGTCTGGCATAACGTTACGGTAGTTGTAGACCACATCGTTATCAACTGCTTTGTCCATAGGATTTCCTCCATGCTGCTACTTGGGCCAGGGTAAATGCTGAGGTACGTTTGTGATTTTATGATGTTGGCCACCTGCCACTTGTGGTGTGGTTGGTGTGAAAAGCGGCTTTTCTGCATGGGGTTCCACCCAAAGTTGTGGTGCAAGATGTGTGGTTGTGGGAATCCTAGAGACTTTTGTAGAGTTCAGGATACCTGCGTGCCCCATTCATTGTCCCAGTGTGCATTTGTTGCACTGTTGCAGAAGGATTTGCTGAAGAACTTGGATGTTGGAATAGCAGAGTAGTTTAATAACGTTAGCTTCGTAACTTCCTGCACTTTTATTTCCCTAGAAGCCAGCATGGTAAAGTGACAAGAGTTAAAGGAAACTATGATAGGAAACAAGGTTTCATTTAAATGGTGGAAGTCAAATCCATATGTACAAAATAAAAGGGCACAGACTTGCAAAACAAATACAAAACTGCAATGAGATAAGCTTAAAAAATTTGAAGAGAAACTTGTTAGAGACCAAACTTAACAGTAAAAATGTCTTCAAGTACATTCCCATAGAAAGCCTACCAGAGAGTCAGTTTAGCTGTTGGATGATCAGAGTGTAAAAGCACTAAAAGATAAGGCCATTGCCAAGAAGCTCAATGAGGTCTTTCCACCAGTCTTTACTATGGAAAATAATAGGAAGATTCCCTCACCAGAGTTATTCCTCCCTGGGAACAAGTCAAGAGAACTGGCCCAAATTGAGGTATCAGTAACGAATTTTAGAGGTGATTGGTAAACTAAGGGAGCCAGGAAAGTGAGTCAGGCCAGTGAGTCTAACTTCTGTTCTTGGCGCACAGAAAAAATTAAGGGAAAAAAAGGGGGTTTTCAGCAACAGGATTTGCTGAGGAAAATCAGCATGGCTTTTCTAAAGGGAAGTCATATACTCATCAGCCTATTAGAGTTCTTCAAGAGTTTCACCCAGAATGTAGATCAGGATGATCCAGTTGATGCATCTGTACTTCCAAAAAGCCTTTTGACAGACTCCTAGGGTCTGAAATTGGCTTATGGGTAGAAAAAAAGAGTGGGTATACATGATCAGTTTTCAGAATGAAGAGAAGTTAACTGTGGGATCACCCAGACACAAGTGTTGGGACTGGTGCTGTTTAATATATTCATATCTCACCTGAACAGTGAGGTGAATAGCGAGGTGTCCAAGTTTGCTGATGGCACTTAATTATTCAGAGTGGTAAAGACTCTGTGGCCTGTGAAGGTCTTCAGAAGGCTCTTGTAAAAATTGAATTCAATGTTAATAAGTGCAAAGTGATGTACACTGGGGGAAAAATAATCCAAAATAAACATATACAATGTTGGGCTCTACATTAAGTCTGGTAACACAGGAAAGGGATTGTGGAATCATGGACAATTTGCTAAAAATGTCACCTCAGTCTCTGACAGCAAGTAAAAAAGGCAAACAAAATGTTAGGCATTAAGAAGGGTGCATCCACACCTTAAATATTGTATGCAGTTTTTTCCCTCACACTTCAAAAAGAATATAGAGAAGGGCAGCAAGGGTGATCAAGGATATAAAGGACTCCCATATGATGAAGGACTAAATAGCCTAGGACTTTTAGGTTAGAAAATAAATGTTTAAATGATAGAGGCTTATAAAATATTAAATGGTACAGAGAAGATGGTCTCACAAAATACTACAACTAGGGAACACAAAATGAAACTATTAAGCTTCAAATTAAGCTATTTTAGTTTAGAGGAAGTTATTTTTTGCACAGCATGTAATTTACTTGTAGAACTCATTGCCACAATATATGGAGGCTGAAGCTTAACCTGCTTCAAAAGGCAAATGGAAAATTCTTGGCGTAAAGGTCCACCAGTAGGTACTGAACATGGTAGATGGGGTGCAGCCTCAAAATCTGAATTTCCTAAACCTCTAAATGGTGAAATCTGAGATGAGAAGAGCAGAGGGTAGAAGATTCTGTCCATATCATGTCATTTTCACCTTCCCCATCAGTATTCACACTGCCACTGGGTGAGATGAGCCTTTTTGAGTGAGACGGTGACAGTGTGCCTAGGCCAGGGGTGAGCAAAATATGGCCCTCCAACTGACTGGATCCAGCCCACAGGCAGGCACCTACTAATTGATTGTGTCTGGTCCCCAGCTGTACCCACAGCACTCTGCATGGGGTCAGCCTCCCACACCCGCTACTTGCTGCCTGGGGTGGTGCAGCAGGGGCAGGAGGAGGTGGAGCTGCTGGAGGTGGAGGGAGCCGAGCAGTACCTGGGCACCTGCAACCGCACCAGGAGCAACTGCGCCAGGAAGCTGTACACTGACTGGGGCTGTGGCATCGGTGGGCAGGAGCATGGCTGCCTCGGGCAGAGGTGGGCAGGGCTCAGCTCCATGTGGACCACTGTGGGACAAGTGCAGACCGGATGGGGTGTGGGGTGCAGACTGCAGTTATACTGACACCATACTGCCTAAGCAAATTCTACTGCACGTGCCCCCTGCCCTCCCACCCCCAGCTGACTCCCATGATCTAGTGTGTGGACAGTGCCCCCCCACACATGCACACCCCACTGCCCACACAATATACAAGTGTAAGGCTTTATTTTGAGCTATTATGCAATTGCCTCTATACACTACTCAAAAATACATACATTGGGGCAAAAAATATTTTTTTGAAATAAAGTTAAAGTATGTTATAGTAGATGTTTGGTTTTTAGTATATAATTTGTTTTTTATCTATAATTTGTTAAAATGATATCTTCTGAAAGATTTTGTGTGCAACCCTTGACAGCTCACCAAAACTTATTAACTGGTCCATCAGCTGAAATAAATTGTCCACCTCTGGCCTAGGCCCACCAGGAACTACAGCTCCCCCCCTGCCTCCCACTCCTCATCTAGAGGGAGGCCACTAAATCTACAACAATTAAGAGAGGACACTGAGCTAGATGGGCCCATAGTTTCATACAGTAAATGGCTTTTATTATGTTATCCTGTCAGCTGTGGACACGAGTGGAAAATAAGAGGGCCAGGTGATGATGAGTAAAACCTAGGGCCCTTATTGGATGTTCTTTCTGTTTTGAGTAACTAGAAGTGGGTTCAGGTAACTGAGGTTTTTCTGGAAACTGCATCAAGTGAAATCCATATTAAGCAGCTCCTTCAAGGAACAGCCAATCGATGACCTCTCTGAAGAATGTAACCAGTTTAGGGGAGAAGATGGAGAAAGTTGCTTCCTATATAAAACTTTTAATGACCATGCTTAAATACAGTGAGGCAGTCCAACATATGCTGAATGTCACATCCATGTAAATTCTCCTTTACATTAATCACCCATTCTGTTTTTATTTTGTGTAATGTGGAATTTATTAAGCTATTTATCAATATTCATGTCATCTGTGGCACTCATTTTATGCAGTTACCAAGTCCTTTGAAGAATTAATGTGATATGTAAAGAGGTAATAGCATGTTACAAGCAAATAGAATGAGAGAACACCCGTCCCTCAGATATGAGACAGAAGGAGTATCTTGACCTTTTGACTCAAATCATACTTTACTGAGTCATCAGTATGTGGTTGTAGCTCTACAAGCCTATTTTTTTTTCTATCTTCTTCCTTAAGTTGTATTTTTGACAGTCAGATATGTATCCTCAAAGCAGACTTGATTTTTAACTTCTCCCCCTGCAAGGTTCTGATACTGCAGCCATCAAAATAGTTAAACATGTTGCTATTTCATTTAATAAAAGAATAATTGAAATTACATGTTTATTGGGGTTAGACTTAATGAACTAACTAATCTTTCCATCATTAAAATCTTTCCATTGCCATGGTTCTCTATAGGTTCATTCAATGATCAGTAAGATAGAAGGGGACAGGGTGGAACAAGACTTAAAAACTGGAATTTGGAACCAGGTGTGAAAAATGTGGGATGGGAATTGTGGCTCCACCTGTTGCAACCCAGAACAACCTTGCCTTGGTAGTCTGGATGCATACTTCTCCCTCATCCGTTAACAATGTACTGGTTTCATTGGGATAAAAACTTTTCTACCCTTGAACTTGAAGGAATGAGAATGTGTGAATTTAATTTGTTGAGAATTAGAACAAATGAGGCTGCAGGGAAGGATGAATCTGGAATTTCTTGTTTGGGAGATAAGTTAAAACTTTCATTTAAGAAAAATAAAGCATCAGTTGCAAAACAAAGATCTTTGTTATAAAGTATTCCATCTTTGAAGTTTCTTTACAGCCAGGACCTCAATCTTTTTTTTTTTTTTTTAAGAGGAGCATAGCAGTTCAGTATAGGTGATGTCAGATCCAGGGAATAATTTTCAGTGATGTCTGTGTAAAGTAGTATCCCAGCTCTTAAATTTGGACTGTTTTGAACTAAAACTGTGAGTATAGCACTCATTTATGTTCCTTTTATCTGTGTGTTTCTATTTATAGATTGGTTATCTGAAAAAGAATGGAGATGGAAGTTTACTGTTCAGTGTAGTCAATCCATCAGATCCAGAAGCAGAAGGTAAATGTTTGTTGTTGTTGTTGTTGTTGTTGTTGTTTTTTTTTTTTAAGGATTTGTTTCTAGTGATGAGCATGATTTTGGAGGGGGAAGGGTAGGACTTTTTTAGTGGATATTCAGAAATTAGCTTTAGATTTAATATTTTGAAAACTTCATCTTGATTGGATTGTACAAACGAATTGAATACGAACTGAAAAAAAAACTAATTCAGTATCCCGTATCTGTGTTACAGTTTATATAATATAAAAGAAAAAATATTCTACTTTCTTAATTCTGCTGCTACTTTACCCAGTACAGCCTGTGCTCAGGTTTCTTTCCCCTCTTGTAACAATTCATAGTTTCATCTCAACTACTGTCAAGCCATGTGATAAAATCAGAGCATGGAACTGACTTAAATCTGGTCAGCACTAAAAACATTTTATCAACATTGTGATGTCAGTTAGGAGTGCATTTTTTTAACCAATTATACTTGTTTGTTCGAAGGCTTAGTGTATCAAAATGGTTAAATTGACATAATTTAGGCTGGCTGGGAGAAATAACAGAAGCTATACTGGGGTAAGCATTCTTATAATGATGAAGTATTTGATCTGTACTTTTCTGAAGTATAAAAACTTGAAGCTAGCCTTGCTGTCACAGCTTTCATGTTATCTGCTCATTAACTAGCTAACAGGATGTTTTATTAAGATGAGTCTATTTAGTTAAGAAAGTTACTTATGGTTAGGAGATATGAAATAACTAAATGTCAGTCTGAAAAATGGAGAGGACATGCTGTGTCTGAACCTCATGGCTGAAATCTTTTAAAACTGTTTACTTTTATTCAATGTTATGACATTTGTTCTGTTGATAAGACAGAAGCAGATAATACCCAAATATTTATCATTGAAAAGATTTATACTAAGATGTATTTGAAAAGATCATTCAATGTATGCTAATTTTTTTTATTTAATTTATTAAAGAGGAAGAGACTCACCCAGTGGATCTGAGTTCTTTGTCAAGCAAATTATTACCTGGCTTTACTACACTAGGCTTTAAAGATGAACGAAGAAACAAAGGTAAAATTTTAGAGGTAGTATAGTTTTAACTTGAACTTAATTAACCTATTGATCAAACTGAAGATCTAGTGTTGGATTACATCTGCCTCCAAGTTGCTAGTATGCTTAGCTATCTTTAAACACTATTTGAATTTTCAACTGAATGCAAATGTCATTTATCAAAGCAAAAAAAGTAAATGTAATGAAAAAGCAGTATTAGAAGCTTGTTCATCTTATTATGGTTCAGTTTAATGTGGTATATGCAGTAAAAGTCTTTATTTTTTTTTAAAGCAAATGTTCAATAGAGAGAAGTGATTTTAAGGTCTAAAAATAGCTATGAATGGCCAGGGGTAGAAACAGGTGTTTCACGTCCCTGCTTCTGGAAAAAAAAAAATTATCTCATCTAGACAAGTTGTTAGATCCATGCTAATTTTCCATCATATTTTTTTCTTAATTTTAGTCACGTTTCTTACAAGTGCTAGTACAGCACTTTCGATGCAGAATAATTCTATTTTTCATGACCTGAAATCAGATGAAATGGAATTGCTATATTCAGCGTATGGAGATGAAACTGGAATACAGTGTGCTTTAAGGTAAGCATGTCCTTAATGGGGATGTTTAAACAAGAGGACCTTTTTCTTGTGGAAAAGAGGTTTTGTTATTTTTTCCTTCTCAACACTAATTTTGAAAATCAACTTTTAGAGCAACTTACTAAAACAACTTTAAGAACCTGACAGAAGATGGAGTAGAGGGCAGAGCATAGAACTGGGGGCTAAGAATTCAGGATTTCTCATAATCACCCTGATCCTGATTTGGTGCATAACTTAAAATCAGCTCTCTGTACGAGTTTTCAAACTGAAGGTATCGTTTATCTGCATCACATGGCTTGTTAGGAGACTCATGTCCTAAGGGTTGATTTCACTGTAACAATTTGATATGGCAAAAGTTTTTAAAATTGAAAGTAGTGTTTTCTTAGAGTCTAGAACAGGATGCTTTGGAGGGTCAAACTGACAAGTAATCACGTTAATAAAAGAAGTTGATTGAAAAAGAATGAGCTGTAGGAATTAAAGAACAAGCCTCTGAAGTTCACTAACACTGTACAAAAAGCTTGGTAAATCCTGTGCCTCTGGGGAAATGTTTCTTGTTCCCAAGATCAACTGCAAAAATATCTGAAGATGGTATGAACAAAGATACGCATGTTATCCTTGACAGCATGTTTGATCTTGTAAAGTAACAGTAAAAGTAAAAGTCATTAAACTTCACTGTTCTTTTTTTTCCCTGATACGAGAGAAGTGTTGAAAAGCAGATGTCAGTAATATTTTGTAACAGGTCTCTGGCCACGTTGCAGCCAGGCAGCCCTGCCTAGTTCAGGCTCAGCTGCAGCCCTTCCTTTGAATCCCTTGAAGGGTATAAAAGGGAGGCTGCCTGTAGGCTCTGCGTGAGCCCAAGCCTGTGTCGATCCCCACTGGGCCTCTCTGGGGTCCTCTGTCACAGTCTTGCACCCCCAGGCTAGTAGGCCCTCTTAGCCTGTCTGTACCTCTGCTGGGCACCTGTCACCTTAAGGGCTGCTTGCATGGCTCCATACCTCTCTTACACCACTCCCCAAGCCTCACGGGTGTTCTTTCTTTGTGATGCTATTTATTTATGTACTCAGCCCCCTGGGGTCTTTGGACCCCCCTGGTCCCTTCCTGAACTCCTGGACCCCTGGTCCTGCACACTGCCCCTTCTCTGGGCTTGTGGGCTTTCTGGCCTGGCTCAGCTTTTCCCTGGGCACATGGACCCTCTGTGGGTTCAAAATAAAACAAAGGCCACTTGCCTCTAAAACCCTACCTTCATCTGCCCAGGCGACCTTCCACTGTTCCCAGCCCTGCAGAGTTGTTTATATAAACTCCAGTCCCTTGTGGAGCCCTGCTGCCAGGATCTCCTCACCCCATGCCTGCCAGGAAGAGACTGCCTGACGGCTTAGACTCTGGGCTTGTGTAGTTCTAACCTGAGCCCTCTTTCGGGCAAGTGAATCTCTCATTAGCTCCCTGTGCCACCTGCAAGCTGCTTCACAGGCTGCTAGATCCCTTAAAAGAGCAGGCACGCCCCAGTGCCATGCTACTTTATTAGTCAGTTTTGTGTGTTTCTTTAATGAAGCCAGATTTAAGAGTTGAGATTCTGCTTGCTGGTTGGAGAACTTTTTAGATTTATTGATGCTGTTATAGTTGATAAAGAATCTTAATATGTGTGCTGTGTGTGTTGGAAGCTGGTGGTGGAAATAACTTCTTTTGGTTAACTGTAATTCTTTACAAAAGCCACGAACTATTTAGTACTTTATTTAACAAGTTTTAGATAAAAATACAATCCACAGTAATTGTGAAAATTTAGAAAGAAATCACAGTTGGATTTTATAAAAGTAAGTGAAAGTGCAAGCCTAGCTGCTATACAAACATTTTGAATATAATTGTTTTGTTTTTTTAAAAAGCATGAGGAAATGAATGTGAAGGAAACTGAAGAGTCAAAAGAATAATTTTGGAAACTAATCAGATGAGAAATGTGTATTAGGAGAGGATTTAGTCAGTGTGGTTGTTCTAAGTTTCTGTGTTGCTCGTGTCTCTCACTCTTGTAGCCTGCAGGAATTTGTGAAAGACTCTGGAAGTTATAGTAAGAAAATAGTGGATGATCTTTTGGATCAGATTACTGGTGGGGATCATTCCAAAACCATTTATCAACTAAAACAGGTGAGTATCTGTAATACAAAAATTCAGCTAATAAAATGGGTTAATCAGTATAAGGATGTTGTTCTCATTGTTTCAGCCCTTTCCATTTTAAGTTTCATTACAAAACTTCTGATTTGCCTCAAGCACTTCTGTGTAAATGCCAAATATTTGTAGAAAGGCAATTTAAGAGTGTTAAGACTATTAGAGCATAGTGGAAGAAAGTACAATCCAGCCTTTAATTCTGCCAGTTTTACTAAGTAATATGAAACCCCTAAAATGGAAACTTTCAACACTTTCAGGTGCTCCATTTTGCAAAGATTTTTTCCATGCATGTAACATTGTTGCATGATTGTTACTTCCCTGAAATGAGCAAACAGAAGACCAAAGAATTACAAAATGTTGTTTCCTGTTTTTATCTGCGCTGCAAAAAGTAAAATAAAATAAAAAATCCAGCCCACTTAGTTCCCTTCCAAGCATTTCTCTATAGATACATTTCCCTTTGGAACATTTTGTCCTTAGTGTGCAAGCAAGTTTCTAGAACAGCAGTTCCCAAACTGTGGGTCACAACCCCAAATGGGGTCACAGAGACAGCAGATGGGTTCATGAGAAATAAAATCACTTTAATCCAGGGGTAGGCAAAATATGGCCTGTGGGTTAGATCTGGCCCACCAGGGAAGTTCATTCGGCCTGCTGGCACCCACCAACTAATTATACCCCACCCAGCTCACATGCCTCATTCCCACCCTCGTGCATGGATGGGCCTGTCCAAGCCAGCAGGCAGCTTCTGAGCAGGGCTGCTGCTGCTACTGCTGCAGCCACTGGGGCACTACTTGGCTTCCCCTGCATCCTGTTCGCTCCAGGCACCAGGTAGGGAAGTAGGCAGAGCCATCCCTAGGGTACAGCAAATCAGGGAGACTGCCCTGGGCCCCACATGTGGGGGAGAAGGGGGGGCACAAGTGGAGCAGCCATGGCCCCTCCCGTGGGGCCCTCCTGGAGCTGGCAGCTCAGCCCTGTGCTGTGGAAGAAGCATGGAAACTTCTTCCTGCCCCCTCCCCCCGCTTTGCAGGGGTACCACAGCCCTGCACAGTGTTAAGGGGGCCCCACACAGGTTGACTTGACCCAGGCCCTGCACCCCCTAGGGTTGGCTCTGGCAGCAGGGATGGGTGTGGGGGGAGCTGCAGCTGGGCAGGGGCTAGGAGCAAGGGGCTGGTGGCAGCTCCAAGCCTGCACACAGGGGGCAGTGGGACAGTGGAGCTTGGGTGGGCAGGATGTGGATGTGAGAATGCAGAACTCGCACCACCAGTGGCAGCAGCAGAAGCAAGTGGTGGGCACTCAGTGTCTTCGCAGCCCACGCAGGTGCTGCCGCTCAGCAGCATGCAGCCCTGGCCAGCTCTGCATGTGGCAGCAAGGAGCGCAGCCAAGCTCGTCTGCCTCTATTGCACGGGACTCCACACAGCACACATGCAGCTCCCAGCACTTGTGCACTGTCTGTGGAAGCCCTGTGCACTGGAGCCGGCTGCGTTCGTTGCCCCCTGCCGTGCAAGTCCTGGGACTACACTGGTAGTGGAGGGGAGCCCTGCTTCCTGGCAGAGTCCTAGGACTTGCACAACAGGGAGCAGGGAAGGCAGCTGGATCCATCATGCAAGGCTTCCCGCAGGACTTCCCCTGGTGGCACATGAGTGCCGGGAGCTGCACATATGATGCGTGGAGCCCCACATGATAGAGGAGGACTGGCCTGGCTGTGGTCCTCACCACCATGCGCAGTGCTGCCAGAGATGCACACCACCAGGCAGCAGCGCCTGCACGGGCCACAAACACCCTGAGCACTCACTGCCTGCTGCTGCTGCTGTCGCCAGTTGCAGGGGCTGTGCACTATGGGGAGGAGTATGTGGGGGGACCCTGCACACCCTGCCCCCACAACCACATATACACCCCCCCAACATACCCTATTGGCCCGCGCCACCATGGCTGTCAAGGTGAGGCATGATAGCTGCAGTGGCGTAGAATTGTGCCCTGTACTGCTGCCAGGTGGGCAGGGGGCACCTCACCTTGGCAACCACAGCAATGGGGTGCTCCCTCCCATGCTGGGTCCTGCCTGCTGGGCCCTGGGGGCAGCGCAGCAGAGTGGAGAGCTGCCCACTGTGGGCTGTGGCTGCCCCCTGCCTGCCTGGCAGCTCTGTTCTAGAAATCTGCCTTGATCTTTCCTTCACTACTGCCCCAGGCACACGGACCGAGGTTGGGTGAGTTTCCTGTTTTTAATGAATTAACATTTGAATTCCACATCCAAACAACTTGGAAAATCTGGAGGAATGCTGTAGATGTGAAGGTGCAGAACAATGTTGGTTTGGGTAAAAATCGGAAAGGGGAAGTGATGTACGCAGGGAAACTGGAATGAGGGAAGCAGCAGGCGAGAGTAGGCTGATGGACTGCACCCTGTAGCCTTACTTTATTTCTATCTGAAAAGGCCTCTGATTCTCTTCATAATGAGAGAACGTTTATATTTATTTTTCCCCCCAAGCCTCTTTCACATCCCAAAATGTCTGGTTTCACACTTACTTACACTTATTTACAGAGGCTTCTTGCATATTTGGGGGGTGACTAACCGAGTCTGTAAATTCCTAGACTTCCTTGTGATGTACAGAGATTCTTCTCTAGATCTTTTCAAATATCCACAACTACAATGGTAACTAACCTTTTCTGGGTCTTTTGCCAGACAGCCAAGTGTAGTGTCTACTAATAACTTACTGTGAAGTGTTAGTTTGTGTGTGTGCACCACAATCTCCTTAAGAGGGAGAAAGTGCAAAAGGTCATGAGGTTTCATATGAAAAACAGTGGCTTCTGATATGGTCTGCTTGAAGTTAAGCCCACAGAACTGAGTTCTTTATACAAAGAAACTTTTTTTGATACAAGCCTTCAAAAGTTCTTTTGAGTTGTCTACTTGTACATCAAGCTTAAATCCTGCTGCAAATGAGTGTTCAGCAATTCTAATTCCAGATGTCAGTGACTATTTACATTATAATCTGGTTCAGCTATAATGTTGACAGAGGATATAAGTTTTAGTACCACTGAGTATCTTTCGGAATTTACATTTTGGTATATTGTAGTTGTCATGGAATATTAAAAAAGTGATCAAAAGCCAGAAGCTGATGTACAGTTGGCTAAAATGTAAGTTTGAATAGTGTATGAATGAGAGAAACAGTATACAAGTCAAGCTTCTATTTAAAATAAAAGAATATAATTCTAAAACACACAGATGCTGTGGTGTAGCTGCTTTGAGCCTTCTGGATAGAGCAGGATATACATGGTGATGGTGGTAGTGATACATTAGATTTGTGAGAGATGTTAATGAAAACTATTTTACCAATTTTTTGTGTGAAAGGTTTGCGAGTACTTAATAGTATACAAAAATGCACTGTCTACGCTAACTTAAATTAATAATTTTGTACATTGCAGAGGAGAAACATTCCAGTTAAACCACCAGATGACATTAAAGTAAGTTGTAGTAACAGCATTTTACCTGCATCTCTGTTTTTAAAAAAAGCACAGTGGGAACCCAGCAAAGTAGCCTCTGACAAAGAGAAGTTAATGGAACACTCCATATTTTTGTATATAAAATATTAATAGGGCTGTGGGAATGTATTTTATGAGGCTATTCCACTCCAGGCAGGCATTATAGTATATCTGCCCTCTAATTGTGTGCGTGCACTCGCATGTCCATGTACATTGTGGCCTAATAAAGCAAATTGTAAATGTACCAATCAGAGATCTAAAAATGGTGAAGTATTATATGGAGCCCAAGCCTTGAACTTGTTGATTTAAATGAACTGATGAGTTCTTTAAGAAGTTAGCTGTTTCGTGTAACATGCTAACACCTAGAATGTGATTTGATACTTAAGGTTCTACCAGTTCTCATCAAGGAAGAACATAAACTGCGCAATACCTGCCCAGACTCCTCCAAACAGATCCTGGTAAGACTACTGTGTTTTCTTGCTGCTTGTTAGATGGATAGAAAGGATGGGTGCAGAGTACTGTATACGATTCTAGCTCCACATGCTTTTGTGAATGCTGAGGATTAATGGATTGAAATCTGATATCTACATTGCATTTTAAGTATTTCAAAATAAGAAAACAAGATCTCTTAGTGTATGAGAATTCTGATAACTGACTTAAACTTAGTCTTATCTTTCTGTTTCATCTTTACCTGAACTCAGTTTTATGACATCTGTCATTGCTATAGAAAGGAATTCAATAAAACACCCAAGTTTACATCACACTGGGTGTGTCTTCATGTGCAGATACTGCGGGGTGGAGTACTCTAGAGTAAATTACTCTAGAGTAAACCCACCCTGGGCAGACATCTACACGTGCAGGGATTTGAGAGAAGATTTGCTGCTCCTGGCAGCAGTCTTCTCCCGTCCCCTGTGGCTGTCCACTGACCTCCTTTAGCAGCTAGGGGAAGCTCTAGGCTTCCCCTGAGTACTTGCCCAGGGGCTAGCAGGGAGTACAGGACCAGGAGACAGCTGTCTCCTGACAGGGACTGGGAGATTGCTCCCTGTCCCTGGGAGCTGCCTGCTGCCGGGTGAGCTCCAGTGGCAGAACCTGGGTAGGGACAGTGTTCTCCTGCCCCAGCAGCAGGGAGCTCCTGGCCCTGGCTCCCCATTTGGGGGCAGAGCGCTTGGCAAGAGCTACAGGGGAGGGGCAGGTCCTAGTCCCCTGCCCCGATCTGCCAGTGGGGCAGCTAGCAGTGAGCCCTCAGTTGGGCAGGGATTCCAACGTGTTGGAGCAAACTAGATTAATCAGTTAATTAAATCTGCTGAAGCATGGCAATTACCTTGTTCCAGCAGCCTCCTGCATCTCGTGCATCCTGTTCAACAAGCTTTAGATAAAGTGCCCCTGCTGCCCTTTTGAAGTGTGGGGATGCTGATACATGAGATGATCCAGGTGCTTTAATTAGAGCTGCTCTAAAGCATTCTCCCCCTCCCCTGGACCACGTGTGTAAACACTTGGAAGTACTAAATTTAATGTGCGTTACCAAAAGTGCATTAATTAATATGTAGGTGCACCCACCTTGTTTTTGAAAGGCAGAATAAAGAAAAAATGGTTTTTCCAGCATTATAGCTGTAGAGAGCAGGGACAAAGCCTAATCTTCAGCTTGCTCACCTTCCCTTTCCTGCTTAACTAAAACCTTAGCTGCTGCTGAAGAATGGTCTCCAGGGGTGGACCTATGATCTTAAAAACAGCTAAAGATCTGTGAAATAGGAGAAGAGGCCAGAAGCCTTAGCAGGCAGCAATATTACTCTAAGAAAGATTTGCTTGATTGGTGGAATGACTATTAAAAAGGTGAGATGATTGTTAAAATGTGTGAAGTGACAAAACTAGGTTATTAACAAGTAATTGACCCCCTCAGCTGCCTGCCTAGTAATACCAGAGCTGCTGCACTGTGCAGCAGGAATCAGAGCTGGGTGATTCTATCTAGGGCTTAATATATACACCACAATTTAGAGGAATTGCTGATTTTGAGGGGGAAGAAGTGTGTGCTGTATGTGATAAAATACGATGTTTCTGAACTGGAAGCAGTAGAGTAAGGGTGGCCAACTTGTGGCACAGGCAGCCTCTTTATTTTATAGGTAGATCAGGGAGGGGTAGACAGCGTTGGGACATGGCAAGGAAGAGAAATCAGGGTAGCAGATCTCACAGGGAGTGCAGAGAAGGGAGCAGAAAGAAGAACAGCAGTTCAGACAGAGTACAAAGCAGATAGGTCAAGACGGGGAGGATAGTGGCTATTGGGGAGGATCTGGGGTTAATTTGTGTCACATTTGCCTAAAAGGTTGGCCCCCCCCACTTCAACAGAGCTGTGTTCATGCAGTACTATGCTTGGACTGATTAATCTGCCCTCCATAACACCACAATAATGGTAGCTTGCAGTAACCAAGACCAGAGTGGGCCTAGCACTGTATAGCATTTGGAACGGTCTCCCAGATTTTGGTACCAAAAAAGTGGTCATTTGAGCAAGTGCTATTATAACTTGTTAGATCTACAAATATAATGATGAAGTGTTTGCCCATCTTCAAATATTGCATGCCTTGATCCATGCAGGGGGATGAAATATGTCCTTTCAGAGCTTTCTAGATACTGAATTAAAGCTACACATTTCATACTTCAGCATTGTCACATGGGAGGTAGAAGGGGTTACTACGTAGGGAGACCAACCTTCCCTCCCCTTTCCCTGCTGTTCTATGGCACTGCAACAGAGGAAAGGAAATGAGATGGTGATTGTAGCTACCCCTTTGGGTATGAGGCAGGCATGCTAATAGAAGCAGGATGTGGTCAGTTCCAAGTACAGCTGTCTGGCAAGTTCAAGCTCATATCACATTATTTTAGAGTGTGGATATATGCAAGAAATAACCTTCAAGAACTACAGTTACTTTGATAAATACCCACTAATTCTGTCTCCAGTTCATCCTTCTTTTTCTTCCTCTTCATTTTATAATGAATCAGGTTGGGGAATCAGTTGGAGACCATAATACTTCTGTTTTGGACTTTTTATCTATGAAGCCATATTCAGATGTGTCCCTTGATATTTCCATGTTAAGTTCATTGGGTAAGTGATGATTAAATACGCTTGCCAATTCAGCTGTGTAGAATAATATAGCTCTAGTAGTTAAAGTGGAGTAACTTCTAGATTTACTAAAGAGGTGCTTGAGTAATACCGAACATTTTCATGATCCATGTAGATAGCACACAGCACAGGAAAAATGCTTCACCCAACCTCAGTCTGTCTTCCCTTTGCATAGGCATGCCTTCATTCTATAATAACATAATTATTTGGTGGGGGGGGAGCTCTTATTCTGTTCTGTAAACCAAAGTAGTCATAAAAGATTTGAAGTTTTAATTTCTTACACGTTCCTGCAGATTTATGCCTGGGACTGAACCCAGAGCTGCAGCTTCCAAAAGTCACCTTAAAAAAATTAAATGAATGAATTTGCATACCTCCAGAGCAGTAGATATAACACAGTTGAAGGCCACCCATCTCAAGAACTTGCCTGTCAAGGCCTGAAAGTATAAAAGACTTGAGTTTCAAATATTGTTTGGTCATGAGTCAAGTATATTAAGAACTTCATCCTGACTTTCTCTCTGTGCTAGAGAAATATACATTTGCCCAGTGTATGGTTTTACTGACTGACTGTGAACATTTGAAGTGTTGGGAAAGAATAACTAGAGTTTCTTCAAACACATTGCTGCCTAATTTAAACATGATTATTAAGTCCTATGTATGTTTCCTCTTGCTAAAAGTCATGAAAATAGGATGGGAATGGATAGACATCCTGGGTCGCTGTGTACTTTTACTGCAGATGCAATATGTCGCCTTCCTTTTGTAAACTTGCCTAAGTGCTTTTGAAGATAGAGCCTGGTTTTCTTGTCCCTACTACTCCTGTTGAATGTGTTCAAAAACAGAACTGACTGTTTCAGGATCTGATTGCCCTAATAGTCAGGAATCTCTTCCGAATTCTCGGCTTCAGTTTATTCAGCTCCAGCTGGAGCATTCAAAGTATCAGCTCATATTTCTCCTGGAAGTGGAGTTCCTTTTTCCTGTTTATTGTGTAATGTGGGAATCTCTTTGAGAACCTCATATAAGAGTAAAACATCTGTTTCTGCATATATTAAACTAGTTGAAAGTAGGCTTGGTTTCTTTAGCTTTATTGTAAAATTAGGGTTTGTTTGTTTGTTTGTTTGGAGTTTTTTTGCAAGGGGCGGGATTAAGAAAAGAACCATATACAGTAAAAGCTCTGTTATCTGGCATCCCCCAGGAATGGGGGATGCCGGTTAATCAAATATTCCGGTTAATCAAGTGTACACCGTCTGGTGCACTCCCCGGTGTCAGTGTGCCAGGGGACAGGGAAGGGAGACCTGTGCAGGCTGCTTTGCTCCGCACAGGTTGCTTTGCCCTGGGCCGTGGGCCGAAGAAGTGGCAAGAACTCTCCTCGCAGCGGTGGCGAAACCTGGAAGTGGTACTTCCGGTTTCGCTTTTGCTGTGTCCCTTGGATGCCAGTTAATAGAGTTTTCCAGCTAATAAAGTGCCGGTTAACACCTCTTTTGCTGTAGCCATATTCCAGTTAATAGTTTTGGGCCTACTGATTTGGGAAGTGTGGGATTGAAAAGAATCAAAGAGGTCACCTAATTCATATCCTTCTTCCTTGGAGAAGATGAAGTGTAGTTAGACCATCCCCAAACTATATTAGTCTGTACTCTAGCCCTTCAATTACCGTGCTTTCACATCCTCCCTAGATGGTCTGTTTCAGTGCTTTAAAATCCTTATTGTTAAAAGAGAGGTTTTTCTAATCTACATTTTTATTGCTGCAAATTCAGCTGATTACTTACCGTTCAGCCCTGGCTAGATGCTGAGTAAAATTGATCCCCATCCTCTTTATTACAGTTATTTTAAATCTGTGATGACATCTATCATGTCCTTCCTTAGCACTGGTTTTCTAACCAAATACAGTTCTTTCCTTGTGTGTCCTTGTTTTTTCAACATGTTATCAGTTATGTCCACTTTAAGAAAGGAATCTGGTGCATCTTTGTTTGCTTATCTGTGCGCTCTGATTATTGGCTTCATCCACACTTAATAGCCATTGATCTTGGTTATTTGTGGTTCCTAGGGAAAGTGAAGAAGGAGCTTGATCATGATGATAATCATTTACATTTGGATGAAACAACGAAGTTGTTGCAGGACCTTCATGAAGCTCAGACTGACAGAGTGGGATCCAGGCCTTCATCTAACCTCAGTTCCCTCTCCAACACCTCTGAAAGAGATCAGCATCACCTCGGTAAGCCGGAGTGTCTCAGAATTTGTAACATCACAATTCAGAGCGATATGACCTACTTTACGGGTAAAAGGACAGGGAGGGAATATTCCAATAATAAAAATGCCTGTTTGAAGATGATTTGGCTGAAACATACTATGCACTGAGTGTAACCATTTCTCATTCTTAAAAGCCCATGATATTCTTTTCAAATAAGTCCTTCAGCTGTGTCAGGTATTAGTCCAAAGGAAATCCACTCTTGCTTGAAGATTATAACAACCTCCTTAGTTAATCTGAAACCAGCAGAAGGTCCAGGGATAAGATGGAACCAAATGGCAACATGAAATTTTGATAGTTTTGTGCCGCGCTTAAGAAGCAAGAAACTTCCTTTGGATACTTTTGATTAAAATTGGTAAATAATGGAAATTTAGGGTAGTAGAAAGGGGTAGATTTTTCAAGAGAACCTAAGATATTAAGGAGCCTTAGTAGTGACTAAAGAACTGGAAGCCATGTCTTGACTATGACTTGCTGTATCTGGCAGCGCCATGTTCAAACATGGTGCACTATCTATATGTGTCTGTTAGTTAATAGTCTTTGGGGGCATTTTTACACATGCGAATGCCACAGCACTTCAAATAGTGTCCTACGCTGCATCACTTCCAGTTTTATATAAACGGCGAAATGCGCATCAGCTCTGAGAAAATGGCAGCAGCATGCTTTTGAACTAAAACACATAAAAGGTGTTTTAATTCAAACATGCACTGCCACCACTTTCTGCATGCTGATGCACATTTCGCCACTTGCCCTGCACTGTGTGCAGTATTGTAATTCACATCAGCTTGCGTGCAGAGCAAACTCAGTTAATCGAGTCTGCTCCGAAGCGGCAGATCTCCGGCGTATCTCAGGACAAAAAGGTACGTGTATAAATGCCCTATTGCTCTGTAGGCAGGCTCGCCACTGATGTTGCATAGGGAGCCTGAAAAGCAGCACAACTTTTCTAAGGGTGCTGCTGCTGGATACAGTAAGTTTGCAGGCTGGTTGCAGCCTAGGTCTCGTTGAAAATCCAGTGTATAAGTCACCTGCAGTGGGAGGAATGGGAAGAAAGCTAGATTGAATACCAGCGCTTTTTGTCTTTGGAACCTCTCTCCTAGATGTTTCCTTTTATTAAATGGTCTCTTTTCAACTTCTGCAGGAAGCCCTTCTCATCTGAGTGTAGGGGAACAGCAAGATATGGTTCATGACCCCTATGAATTTCTTCAGTCTCCAGAACCTGCAAATGCCACTACGAGTTAATCTGATGTGTACAATATTTTTTTTTTTTCTTTTGGTGGTTTAACTTTATAAAAAAGTTTTTGTCATATGGCAGAAACCTCGATTCTGTCCTCTTTTTTTATGAGGATTGCTGTATAATAATATTCTGTGCACTTGTAAAATTTGCCTACCTTTTATATCATGTTGTCAGCCATGCACCATATTCAGACTTTTTGTTTTGTTTTGTTTTTTAATGTAGTGGCGTATGATGAATTTGAAATAGAAAAGAACCACAGATTATTTAAGAAATGTGTTTTATAAAAACATGCTTATCATTTTTCTAGCATCATGCTGGCAGTCATGAATTTCTAATCAGATGGGTACAGTCCTGTTTAGTTCCAAGGACAAAGAACATTCTCCAGGAGGAATATTTATTTTTCCAGCAAGACACAACTTCCCAGATTGTGATCATTTTCACATTGTCTACATTTTCCTGTGTTGTTAAAATCTTATTTCTTAATACTCTAAAAACTTTTCATTTGGAAGCAAAAGGACTTTGGTTGCAATAATAGACTGTTCATTACAGGAATACTGCCCTGCAACTGAAGAAGAACATTTTTTTTTTGTGGTCCCTTGTATCTTTTAATATTAAGGGGTCCAAATACCTAGACTTTTTAACATAACGTATATTTACATGAGTGAAAGTATACTGGACAAGCAAGTGTACTTTAATTTAAAAATGAAGTTTTTGTAATTCAACACTGACATGACAGAGTTTTTTACCATTGATATTATGTGTAAGCTGGATGAATGTTATGTATTTGCAATATTTTGTAAATATTAACTTAATAAAAATCATACAAAAATATTCTTTTTTTTTAAGCTGTTGATGTTTTACTATTACCAAGAGGGAGCATGTTTGCTTATTTGTACTGAGCCTGAAATAGCAGAAATAGTTGGTCTGTATTTCTCTGATGCTACATTATAGTAGTATAATGAAATGTGTAATCTGTTGTTTTGTTTCCAGGGTAACCTGCTTTTACCCCACCACAGTCTGTCCATGTGCATTCTTCCAAGTGGCAGGGGGGGGCTCGGAGGGCACATTTCTGCCCTCCCCCCCCGCTATTCTTCCAAGTGGCAGGTCCTGCATAGCAGGACACTTTCCTGCCTCCAGCAGCTGCTTTTTCTGCTGCTTTTTCTGCAGTCCCTGTCTCTTACTCCCAGCTTCCAGGCTAAGACTTTGGACAGTTTTCAAGGTCTTTGTTCAAGGGCTCATAACTTGGATGTCCCCTCCCTTGAGTTGCCAACCAGTTTCTTAATGTGACGTGAGTAAACCTTAAAAGGAATCGGTTCCTCTATTGTTTTGAAGTGTTGGTGACTGGGGTTAACAAAGGCCACTGTCTTGCATGTGTAAAAACCCTTAGCATGGAGTTCTTGCTCTACATCCATGTAGCAGACATTGTGGCAATAGTCAAACGGAGAAGTATTGATAAGAAATAATACAGGCATCTCCCATGTGTTTTTATATCTAGAAACTCCGAATGTAGCGGAAAGGTCCTATTTAAGAATCTAAATGCTGCCTTGCAGTGATTTTGTGTAGTGCCAGTGTTTTACAGCTCTGAGGCTAACAGCACCATATTTTTTAAAGTACACTTGACCCCAAATATAATACGCACCATATTTTTGAAGGCTAGAAAGAAAAGAGAGAGATTTTTCTAGAGTTATGGCTACATAGAGCAGGGACAGAACCTAATCTGTTCAGTAGCATCAACCAAAACAAAAGCAGGCTATATTTAGGTTGAAAACCAAACATATTTCTACCTCCTGTTCTTTCTTAATTTTTTTAAGCATATCATGTATGTGATGATTAAGTAAGCCTTTACCATCCCACAAGAGGATAAGAACTGTTTGCTGGGGTTTTTTAATATACTTGTCAATATGTTCTTTGTGTGTGTATCTATATATTAGCTATCTATTCAGGTCCATTGCTGAGAACTGAATAGGGCTGGAAAAGGGCTACAAAATAGCAATTCTACAAGTAGAAAAAGAACCTTGGCTTACTAATAAGTGTGCAAAATTGCATAACCACAACTTTTCTGACTAGTAAAACCTGAGTATTTCAGCCAAATGAGGTATCCTAATTTTGGTACTGTTGGAGGGATGCTATATCTGTGATAGAGGCAAGGATTTCTGTAGGTGATATCTTTCATTGAACCAGCTACATGGGATAAAATTAGGCTTTCAAATGCAAAGCATTCTTCTTTAGGTCATCAGCAGTATCCCAGTTTTTAATGACACCCTTACCTTCATCACTAAAACATTTATCCAGAATTTATTCTTCCTGAACACAGGTGCACATGCATAAGCCAGCCAATGGACTGATCTTTCTTTCCTGTTTTGAAGGAGTTTTATAAAACAGGGTTGAAGATGTTATATGGAAAAGACTAATTATCTGTCTTTCTGATCTGCCAGAAGGCCTTTGAACCTTGGACTACTCCTAACACTAAATAAAATTCATGCTGCAAGCAAATAAACCATTTATACAGGGTGCATTTGCTTGCTTTGTGCTTTTGTTTTTCTTTCCCTTTTGGTTTCTTTACAAAATAAATATTTTCTTCTTGGGCACAAGGAATTCTCAAACACTGAATTATAATACTGTAAATTGCTGCATGGGAAGTGATGGTACTCTTTCAAAGAAAAACAGAATTCAGATCAAGAACTGCAAATTAAATGAGTAAGCAGTCTACCAATTTGGAGAGGAGGTAAGCAGCCAACAGTGGTGAAAGAACAGGTTAGGGACTATTTAGAAAAGATGGATGTATACAAGTCCATGGGGCTGGATGAGATGCACCCAATGGTGCTGAGGGAGCTGGTTGATGTGACTGCAGACCTGCTGGCCATCATCTTTGAAAACTCATGGTGATCAGGAGAGGTCCCGGATGATTAGAAAAGGGCAAATATAGTGCCCATATTTTAAAAAGGGAAAAAGGAGGATCCAGGGAACTACAGACGGGTCAGGCTCACCTCAGTCCCTGGAAAAAACATGGAGCAGATTCTCCAGGAATCCATGTCTAAGCACTTGGAGGAGAAAAAGGTGATTGGGAACCATCAGCATGGATTCACCAGAGGCAAGTCATGCCTGACCAACCTGATTGACTTCTATCATGAGATGACTGGCTCTGTGGATGCGGGAAGACCACTGGATGTAGTATACCTTGATTTTTAGCAAGGCTTTTCATAGTTTCATAGATGTTGGGGGCTGGAAGGGACCTTTTAGATCATCAGGTCCAGCCCCCCTGCACTTGGGCAGGAAAGACTGCTGGGGGCAGATGACCCCAGCAAGGTAGATGTCAAGATGCTTTCTGAAGATCGCCAGGGTGAGTGACGGTGGGGTGATCCGATCTCCTACAACATTCTTGCTGGCAAGCTAAGTAAGTATGGGCTGTATTAATGGATTATAAGGTGGACAGAAAATTGGCTGGATCATCCAGCACAGAAGGTAGAAATCAATGGCTTGATGTCTAGTTGGCAGCCAATATCAAGGGGAGTGACCCAGGACTCAGTCCCAGGGCTGGTTTTGTTCTGTATCTTCATCAATGACTTGGAAGATGGCATAAAGTGCACCCCCATCAAGTTTGCAGATGAAACCAAGTTAGGAGAAGTAGTAGATATGCAGGAGGGTAGGGCTAGGATTCAGAGTGGCCTAGACAAACTAGAGGATTTGACTAAAAGAAATCTCATGAGGTTCATCAAGGACAAGTGCAAAGTCCTGGACTTAGGACAGAACAATCCCATGCACCAGTACAGGCTGAGGGCTGACTGGCTGGGCAGCAACTCTGCAGAAACGGACCTGGGGGCTACATTAGACAATAAACTAAATATGAGGCAAGAGTGTGCCCTTGTTGCCAAGAAGGTTAAATGCATACTGGGCTGCATTGGTAGGAGTGTTGCACTGGTGAGGCCACTGCTGGAGTACTGTGTTCAGTTTTGCAGCCCCCCCCTCCCCCTTGCACCACACAAAGAATGTGGACAAATTGGAGAGAATCCAGTAGAGGGCAACAAAAATGGTGAGGGGCCTGGGACAGATGACTTCTGAGGAGATGCTGAGGGAACTGGGCTTATTTAGTCTGGAGAAGAGAAGACTGAGAGGGGACTTAATAGCAGCCTTCAACTACCTGAAGCAGGGTTCAAAGGAGGATGGAATTAGACTGTTCTCAGTGGTGGCAGGGGATGGAGCAATGGTCTGAAGTTGCAGGGAGGGGAGGTTAGGTTATATATTAGGAGGGATTTTCTCACTAGGAGGATAGTAAAACACTGGAACAGGTTACCCAGAGAGGTTATGGATTCTCCATCCTTCTAAGTTTTTAAGACCCAGCTAGGTACCTTGCCTGGGATAATCTAGTTGGGGATGGCCTTGCTTTGAGCAGGGGGTTGGACTAGATGACTTCCTGATGTGCTGTCCAACCCTAATTTTCTGATTCTATGAATGAAAAAAAGTTATAAATAGTCCACTCTGGATTGCTACTCGGTGCCTGAATTGGTTCTCTGAAATAGGTATATGTATTCCTTCTATTTCACACCCCTTGGAGAGGATAAATGTCAAATCTGAACTATGCCTTCCACCTGCGTTCAGGAATAGCTGATACTTCTGTAGCAGGGAAAAACGGATTCCAACAAACGTGATACTGATAGCTGGTCTTACTACAAATTTGCCTTAAAGCATTCTCACACTGCATGGAAAATTAATACACAAACACCTCCCTCTTTGTGCCCTGAGATTGAGGCAGAGATTTGAATAAAATACAGATATGTATACATTATCACACCTTGTTGACACATTATGCTAGACCAAACTCTAAGGGCATGTCCAGATGAGCAGGACCATGCACCTTGCGGTGCCTCAAAGACTTCTGAGGGAATGCAAAATGCATATAGTGCATGTGAAAAGGTTCTTCGCACTGCATTTTTGCAGCATGCCACAAAAATTAGATCCTGGGAAATGTCGTGATCTAAAAAAACCATGCCAGAAAAAAGTGGGGTGGCACACACGCCTGCAGTGTGTGCTGCCCAAAGCCAGACTCTGGCCAGCCAGAGCCATGCTCTGTCTGCCAGCCAGGCTTCACATGACCAGATCACCACTGCTGCAGCCCTGGAAGGCCCCCAGGACCCTAAGTAGGGCTGCTGTGGCTGGCCCAGATGTTAGCCCCAGCCTACCATACTCCACCTGGGGCAATCTGCCACACACCGGAGTGCATGTGTAGCAGAAAGCCCCCTTTTCCTCTTGCCTGCATTTGCTCTCCCCTCTTTGGATATGTTTCTCTTTTTCTACCTTTTCTTCCTTCCTCTCTCTCTCACTTTAAGATAAGGAATTGTGTTTTAAAATTTGTGTGTGCGCATTTTGTATCTCCCCTTGTAGTTTGGTATTTTTATCTATTTCTGTGCCATGGCATTTGTAGCTTATATTTTATACTCCTCACCTTTCAACTTTCAACTAAATGTGTTTTAGTAAGTTATACATTGTAACAATGTTAACAAGGGCAGGAATCAAACTGTCCTTCTCTGTATCAGGCAGGCCCCTGAAAGAGCGAGTGAATCAGTGATTGAATGTGTACATAGTAGCACACAGCAATTATCACCTGGAAGCTGATGATCAACCAAAGAAAGAACTCAATAGAAGACAATGTAACAACCAGGAAATCTCTAAACGTCACTGATCAAGGGCTAGAAGCCCAGACCTGAGTTAATCAACACTGGGGACCAACTTTTGGGCTGAATATCTCCAGATCAGCCGCTCCCAGAGCCCTATTCAAAATTCATCAACGGACTCCCAAACCTGCACGTACATGCGGACAACCCCTGGGGCTGACAGATGCCGTCCAGTAGCCAACGAGGGGGGGGAAGTCCCACAAGGGTCAACGACCCCTGGATTGGGCAAACCTGAAAACTGGGGAGTCACCAAAGTCTGCCAAGGATAGATAAAAGGCAGTGAAAAGTGACCCTCAGTGGCACCCTCTTGATCTCCAACTCGACCAGACCTGTCCAGCCAGAAGGACCAGCTGGCGACCCCCTTCTGGAAGATAACACCACGCTGAAAGAAGCCTCAACAACAGACTCCAGCGCTTATAGGATAGGTATACCTGACTCTGTAGTCTGCTACTGTGTGTGTGTATGTGTGTGCATGTGTGCATGTGTGTGTGTGGGGACCAGCCCCAAGGTTTATGATTACAGTGTTTCAATCCGCCTAATAAACTAGAATTTTAAGGATCCCGAGTTGGACATTTGTAGCCAACACATGTGCAGGGGTGTTCCTTGGGGACAAGTAGTAGCACAACTATATGCTGCTGCTGTTTGTCCCTAGGGAAATATACGTGCGCACTCATGGAAATGCACCCTAAAAGTCCTGAAAGCAGCAGAAACAAGTGATGGTATTTTAGTAGATGCCACTCCATTTCAGATGTTAATAAGAATATCGCACAGAAAGGAAGAATGGCTTAGTGCATGGGAAAAAGTAGTACAGGACACAAGCAAACTGATCCCAGTTGTGCCAGGTGCACAGTTAAAATAATTTTATGAATATTTAGATTTCCTACACCTACCAATTAGTAGACAGTGTTTCTTCTGAGTGATGTAATGAGTTGGGGGCAAGAAAGGTCTGAGGCATGGTCTAGACCAGCATTTCTCAACCTGTGGGTTGTGTTCCAAAAGTGGGTTGCAAGAATATATGAAAGGGTTGCAAACAAACTTTAAAAATGGATTCTCCTTTAAAGGGGAAAAATGTGGGAAACTGTGGCTTTTCCCTTGCAGGCTGGCAGAGCTCCAGACTCCAAGAGGAGGCATGCGGCTCCCTATATCTCTCATGCTGCGGGGCTGGGCCTGGGGGTGGGAGACAGTGGGTTGGGAGTGAGGGGCACTGGGCTGGGACTGGCCATTGATGTTTACAAAAGGGTTCTGGTACCAAAACGGTTGAGAACCACTTGTCTAGACTCTACATAGTAAAGCTGCATTCATGGAGTTAAAATGATGCAACCCTTGTGCAGACATTTACTTTAGTCAGCTTAAATAGGGGTTGTTTTATACTAAACTAAAATAAGAGTGCTTAGGCATGGGTTCACACCAGTTTAAGTAAATGCATTTGGATATTACATGCTTAATTACAAAAGATAAGGGCCTTTTGTAATAGCTTTTGCTGGATCAAGTGTATAGTTGGGAGAAAGGCCTGACAGGCTTCTGGGCACAAGTACCCTTCAAGGCTGGGAAAGAAGCAGACACCATCATAACTGCAACAATGCTCCAATTCTATTATATATGTAGTTAAGGGAGTGCAACCTTTTGTGGGTAGATGGTGTTATTCATACTATCTCCAGTCTGTCCTCACACTGCAGGGTTGAACCTTGAGTCATGCGCAAGATAACACAAAAATACTCCCAAACATTTTAGCTTGTTTATCCCCTCCAAGACATGTGGGTTGACAAAAAGAAAACATTTTCAAAAGGAGGAAAGCAATTGTAACAGATTCCTACGTGATAACATGTCTGTACCGATTCAGAAGTCTGAAATGAACAGTTGAGGGCATGAGATTAAAACACACACACAAAAATAATTAATAGAAGCAAAACAAAGAGTTTAATTGGGCTTTAATACATTATTCTACAAGGAATTAAAAAGGCAGTCACTTATATATACAACAGAAAACGGCCCCAGAGCAGTAATGGTGAGAATGAACGATGCGTGCCCCCCACGGCTGGCAGGGCATGGGGACTGGCCAGAGGGGCCGGGGGGGGGGGGGGGGGGTGGATGGTGAGCGCTGACCAGTGGTCAGTGACCACCCACAGATGCCACTGGCAGTGTCAGCAGTGGCGATCGGTGACCACCAGCAGATGCTGCGGGTGGTGTGGACAGCAAGGCGGGTGGGGGGTAATGAGTGGCGACCACCAATCAGAGGGGGTGCACCGTCAATCTCAGGGGGTGTGCGTGCAGCCGCATGCACCCCCTACGTGTTGCTAATGATGGGGAGAAAATTCCTCAGTGCTAGTTTGCATCTCAGCTGCTTTCTGTTGCAGATAAAGCCACTGAGTCTCTCCCTCAGCCCTGAGGGGCTGGGTGGAGTTCAAAGGGAGGCAGTACATTTAACTGAGAAGCCAGGATAACTGGCAAGTGTCCTGCTATTTTCCTTTCAGCCCAGGTCTCACTAAGGCAATACCACACCCTGGCTTCAGCTCTTTCCTTCAAGTACTGACTTCCTTTTGCTTTAGTCCTCCTCCCTTTCTACAGATCAGCTACCTAAAGTGATTCCTTAGCCATTAAAAAACTAAGCAGCACCTTTTCACCTGCATGTACTGGTGAACAGCACTGTCAGCTGCAGGGTGCAAACTTTATTCTCCTTCCCACCAGAAGCAGAGCGGT
>NW_005841919.1:2378711-2392607 GCF_000455745.1 Alligator sinensis
AAGGGATTCTGTAGCGTGTGCATCCAGACTTCTCTTAAGAGAGATTTGTACACCCCAAATGCTGTATGCTGGTGGGAGGGGCACTAACAGCAAATTTGCAAGTGCTCCCCAAGCCTGAGCAGCTTTCTGATTGCCTTCTAAGGCAGGTAATTTAGCAGAGATCATTTCCATCCTCCCAGCTCAGGTGTGCTCTGCTGGGCTGAGGCCTTAGGCTTGGGTAGAGGAGGTCTAGGGCTGTGGCAAGGGAAGTTCCCTTTGTTTCAGTGAACAACCCAGCTGCTTTTTAAGAGCTGGAGGGACTCAGTCCTTGGTCCTAGAGACAACTGGGGTGGGGAAAGGAGAGACATTGGTTCTTGGATAAAGTTTTTGGGCTCCCTGGGCAGGTCATGGGAATGGTGTTGACTATATCATAATGCACGTCTGAAATGAGTAGTGCACTGTCCTTCACATGTATCTGTGCCTGATCTGCCAGCTCTCAAGGTCAGTCCCTGCAGTGTCCCCTCAGCTCTAGGAAGCTGCACCTCTGGGCATAGAAGAGCTGCTCCACCATTTAGCTGCTGAGAGATGTGGGGGAATAACACTGAAAGCTTCAAGCTGTAAAACCCAGGTGCTCAATGCAGGTCCCACCCTCCCAATCAGGCTCCTCCCTGAACCAGTGTCAGCTTTGGGATCTAGGAGAAACTGTTTCCATAGCTGCCAGGGGAATAGCTGCAACTAAACAGACTTTCCTCAAAGTTGGGTTAGAGGCTTCTCTCAAGCCAGAGAGTCGCTGCAGAGAGGGGGGCTCTCGTAGGAAGGCTGCATTGATTTACCAGCCTTTGCTTTTTTCCCCTGTATTATGGGAGTCAGCAGGTAACTCCAAAGATCTGCCTGGAGGAGAGATCCCAAGCTCTTTTGATTTAAGTGGCTTGGGAAGATAGGAGGCAGCGGACAAGAGGAATGCTGAAGGCACTAATGAAGGTGAGTTGGGGTAGAAGGATATATCTCCACAGCTAAACCTACTGTGGAGAGCAATAATATGGTCCTTATGTGAACCTTCATGAAGAAAGAGAAAAATAGCATTGTAAATATAAATGTTGACTATCCACCTCATCCTGACAACCAGGGAAGGCACTTCGTGGCTGTTTGCAAGTATTTGCTTGACTTTGATTCTTTCTGTCTCATGTAGGTTTTTCAGAGGCATCCTGTTGTTTATGCCCCCAGGACAATAAAATGAAACTAATGCCTTGTTGGCCCTCTTGGTTGGTGTCTTGTAAAATTGCAAATGTAAATGGGTGACCTGCCTTTAGGAAGACAAAAGTTGAGGCAGGACTCTTTCAACCATTCTGTTATTTTTTTTTGGTATTAGTTTTGGACCCCCACTTTCATAGACATTTATATTAGGAAAAAGCTGCAAAAGAGACTGCTAGAAAATGCCTGGTTTTGCTGCTTGCTTTGTCTTAAGGGTTGTGGGTTTTTTTTTCTTCTAAAAGCAATGGGAAACACTTCATTAGTATATGTGGAAGTGATTTTAGGACAATTGTTATCCTGTAGAAAGTCCCTTAAGCTAGCGAGTAAATCTGAGTTGATGTACAGTTGTTCTTTGCAGCCCTCTTGTCACAGTTCTGTTTCATCAAGCAGTTCTTGAAACTTTTATTTTAGGAGAAATTGTAAGAAACCTTGAAACCATTTCTGGTACTTTTGTTTTCTTCTGGAAATAGTAGATTTATGGCTCAACTGTTTAGTCATAATTTCGTTAAGGAGGGCTGCAGGTCTCACTTTCCATTGTCTTGCATATTTTGTACTTTTGGGGGTGAAGTCTCTTACTGTAAAGCAGGGAAAATAATAACTCCTGGTTAGACACAGATCTGGTGTGGACAGTCTCACTGTCCATCCCCTTCTCCATTTCTCCCATTCTGTCAGTTGTTGTTAAACCCCTGGGCTATCGGATTGTAATATAAATTTGTTGTGGTGAAATATCTAGCCACATGACAAGACTGAGGCCCCTTAGTTTGATGTACTTCTAAATTTGACTCGTAAGCATCTATTTTTTTTCTAGAGAAAAGATACTAGTGTACTCAGCAGCAGCAGTCCCCTTTCAGTTGAAGGGGATTGTCTTTCGTGATTGCCTTGTCTGTGGGTCCATAATAGAGTATTAGTGTATTGGAGCAGCAAGGAACACTAGTTTCATTAAAAGAAACTTCTAAAAACTGAGGCAGTGATTATAATGCTTCTTTTTTCCCCCAGTTCCTTGAGTGTCTTTGTATACTTAAAATGTCTAAATTGGACTGAGGTTTTGAATATGCCATGGCAGTTCTCTGCACAGTTGTTCCAAAGATGGCAGCAAACTGAGATGGTGTGAAAATTTGGGAAGCTGATAATAGAATCGCAGGGTTGTAGCTAAACCTTTGGGACTTGTTGACATTCATAGATGCCTCCTGGACCATGTCTGTAACTAGAATCTTCCCAAAAATTTAAACCACTTTCTAAAATGATTGGAGCTGCATTTTGGTTAAGGCTATAATAGTAAAGACTATCCTTTTAAATTGGTTTGGTCAAACTTCCTGAAAGCCCGTTTAAGATTGTTATCTTAAAAGAAAGCTTTTCCAATGCTACTGCTGCTCTAATCGCTTTGATGTTGGGGGACTTTTGTTTCTTGTTTTCTGGATGGGGTGGCTCTATCCCTTGTACAGAACATGCCAAAAATGGACAGTATTGATAATGTAATTAAGTATATACAGTGGATAACAGCTCCATTTGATCTCGCTGGAATGTATACCATGCAGGACATCATTTTATTTTGGATATAATTTCATTTGAATGATATATGTACACAAGTTCTAGTTGTTTACCAAAAAATCTTTGAAAAATGAAAGTGGTTAAGATTTTTATGAGGGGAAAAACCAGCATAGCAGTATTCTGTTGTTAGTCCTAATTAATACAGTTGAACCTTGAAAGCAGTTTCTCATCCTCATCATTGCATAGCTCAGATTAAAAAGAAAAACAGTTTAAGGTTTCTCTGTCTTGAAACGTTTGCCAATGATTTGTTTTTCAAACATATTTTTGCAATACTGAGGAATTTATCATAAATTAGTTATCATGAACTGAGATATCAGTTGTATATCAGTTTTAAAACTGATAAACTTTTATAGAGAGGTAGGTTGCTGGGTTAGTTGGAAGTTTATTAGATGGCAGGGTAGATTTGCACCTTAGACTATCTAAAAAGTGAAGACATTTTATGCCATAATCTGCCTTTGTTTATTTTTTTCCCAAAGCATTACTTTCCTGCCCCTCTCCTTCCCTCTATTCTCACTTCATATTCTTTTAAATTTAAAAAACAAAAAGGGTGTTTGCTGATATTTTCATTTCAGTGGAGAATTGTTTGACTTGACAGTGGGCGATGACAACTTTCCAAGATTCAGTTTGTCTTCTGATAATTTCTTTTCCCTAGCACTTTCCTTTCATGTCTTGACTTCCATCTCCATGCCTATTGTCCTCATGCAGTTAGGAGGCAGGGTAGAGGTGCACCTTATGACAACTGAATGGCAGAATGTGCCCAGTTGTAGAGTTGTTGAAAGCTGTGGTGAGCTGGGAAACTATACATTCGATTTGTAAGATTCCAGCTGCAATGATGACACTTACCAGTTAGAGAACACACAGACAAGTATCCTAGGAACATGTTGAGTAATCCAGAGTTTGTCTTTTAAAGTCTTTGTAAATCTGCATTTTAAATAGCTTATTTCCCCTATAAAAGCAACTGCTTTCTCGCTCTCCTAACCTAAAAAAAATAAAATGAGAAGTAGTTCTTGCAAAAGTCAAAGGTTGCTGTGTAATAGCTAATCATAAATATCAGTGTTAGAAGCTATTTATTGTTTCCATTTTGTCATATTTTTATGTTTGCTTCCCTAGTAAGTGTGAGTTTTCCAGAGTGCCAGTGAGATCAAGAATTCCTGTAAGTTACCTGATTTTTTTTTTTTTAATTAAGTCCAGTAAGGCAATGGACATGTAAATATCAATCGTTCTTCTCAAAAAGGAGAGCTAACCATTGTTCATATTGCTAATCAGGGTTGCAGGAAGCCATTAATACAATGGTTGTTGCCCCCCCCCCTCCCCCCCAATGGTTTAAGTCAGTAGTCACCAACCGGTTGATTGTGATCAACTGGTTGATTGTGGAGTCTCTGACAGTTGATCTCAGTCTGGGGGTGCTGAGTGTGCATGTGCACATACGTGCATGCTCTCAACGCCCCCAGACTGAGATACAGAGCTGCAGCTGCTTTGGGAGTAGCGAGACGCCACATGCGTCCTGCCACTGGGCTGAGCTGCACCTCCTGCCGCCGGTCTGGGTGAGTGAGACAATCCCCTGCTGCTCCCTCTGCCGCTGGGTGACTTGGGCCCTGGATAGGTGGGGTGGTGGGAGGATCAGAGCCTGGGCAGCTTGTCCATGCACCGTGGCAGAGGCCCGGGGGCACATGCCCCCCCCCAATCTGTGCACAGGGCGGAGGCAACTGTCACTCCGCGCTGAACTTTGCACCCCGAGCCCTGCTGCAGCCACTCCAGGAGCGGCGCGATGCCATGTGAGTCCCGCTGCTGGGCTGAGCCGCACCCTCTGCCTGCCCAGCAGCAGGATGCACGTGGCATCGCACCACTCCCAAGGCAGCTACAGCGGGGCTCGGGGCACAAAGCCCAGCATGCAGCAGCAGCTGCCTCCGCCCCATGCACAGATTGGGGAGGCACATGTCTCTGGGCCTCCAGCAGGGTGTGTGCAGCTGAGGGAGCCCCCCCCCCGCACGCCTGGATGAGCTGCCTGGCCTCCAATCCTCCCACCACCCAGCCTGGCCGGGGCCCCACTCACCCCTACCCCTACGTCACTCCCAGGGTGGCATGTGGTAGATCCTGGGTTGCACTGCAATTCAAAAAGTGATGTTGTGCTTAAAAAGTTTGGAGATCACTGGTTTAGATTATGCGTGAATAGTTGATGGTGGGAAGGCAGAGGAAACTTTAGCCTTCAGTCTGCCATAAAAAATTTAGGCAAACAAAGTCCATTGATTAGATTTACCTGTGCCACGTATATTTCTGTTTTTAGAGCATCTCCTCTTCAGTATAAAATATAACTAGTGATGGTTGAGCAAAGGAAGGGAACCTGCTTCTGGGAGGAATCGTTGCTTCTGTTTTTCTTTAAATAAAATTTAATTTCTGATTTTGGGCAGAAATAGAAAAAATATATGGAGCTTATAAACTGGACAGTACAACAGGTTGGACAGCTGCAAATGCCCAGCAGAAAATTATCACTTTAGAGGAGGGCTTCCTACTGCCATATATCCAGTGTAATTGTGGCCTAAGACTCAGACTGCCTACAAATGCTGAAGAAGTGGCAACGTCTGGACAGAAGACGCATAAATGAGATAAATCTCCATAGTGACATTTCTGCCCTGGCTTTGAAATGGCATCGGACTTGTACTGAATCTTCTCTGAAAACTTAGACAGCTGTAGCTTGCTTGAAATATTCAAAACAATCAGGATGTACATATCTATGAATCTATCTTTTCAGGAAGGAAATCCCTCCTGTATGGAGTTTTAAATGTTTCTTAATTTGTAAGGCTGCTTTGGTTTTATGTTAAGACTTGTTAGTAAAATGCTGTCTAAATCTGGGAGAGGCAAGAATTCTTGTGGGTGATATCTTTTATTGGACTAGCTGCGTGGTTGGGATAAATCTGATATGTTTTAAGGAAGCCTGAACAACATTGTTTAACAGCCCTCTCCCAGGATTCAGAGTTGTGGAAGGTACAGAAGCCTGGGGGTTAATGAGGGGATACTCTGGGTATCCTGCCTCAAGGGTCTAGGACAGAAAGGGGATGGTGGCAGTAGTCTGAAAGGAAGAAGTGGAGATGAGTTGAAGGTTTGTTTTAGAGTAGGGAAAATGTGTTGCAGAAGGAGACGGAGGGTTGGGCAAGAGTTGGACTGGGCTGAGTGCTGCCTCTGAGCTGGGCCGGCACTTGGCCTGCTAGCAGCCCACCCAGGCACCTGCTGAAGGCAGAAGCAGCAAGGGGCCTGATCCTTTTTTTTTGGCAGAGTCTGCCTGTGGCAGGGGGGCGAGCTGCTGGTGGGCTGAGCAGCCCCTGAGCTGTGGGGAGCCCCGGTCCTTCCCTCCTCAGTGGTGGCACCTGCCAGGGCTATCCAGGCAGGCTGCCAGCTTGGGGGCAGCACCCAGCCCAATCTAACTCTTCCTTGAGCCCACCTGCTGGAAACCCACTGGGTACTGCTTCCTGGGCAGGCTTGGAGAACAGTTGGATCAGGCTAGGTGCTGCCTCTGAGCTTGGGCAGCACTTGACCTGCTAGTAGCCGACCTGGGTGGCCCCAGGGAGCACCACCACTGCAGATGGAAGGACCAGGGCTCCCTGCAGCTTGGGCGGCCACTTGGCCTGTCAGCAGCTCGTCCCCCAGCCATGGGCAGGCAGCATAGAATAAAACCCTAGGAATTAAACCCCCACCATGTGTACAAGTGCCCTAAGATGCCACCCTGCCTTGCCTTCTCTTTAACCTGCATGGGGAATGAGGACAGATGACGCATTGGGTTGGGAACTTCACTTGGGAGGGACTGTGGTTTACATCCCTTTCCCAAGTTCTGTTATGTTCTCTAGCAATTAAATGTGAAATAAACCCATGTGAAGTCTTAGTTGATAATTATGGTTTAGTCTGACTGGTAGAAGTCACATGACATCAGACCACCAAGAAGTTCTGCAAGCAAATGCTTTCATAACAGTTCCTCAGCCAGGCAACATTATAGTGATGATGATTATGTGGCTTCAGTAGCTGAAAGGCAAGAGTTCTTGTGGGTGATATCTTTTATTGGACAAGCTGCATGGTTAGGATAGGTGTAGGCAATCTTTTGTGCATTATGGTATCCTTCCTCAGGGTTCTGGGAGAGAAGCAGACACAGCAGAGCTTAGTTCAATATTTGAAAATCATCATTGGCTTTAACCCAGATTTCCTAAATATGAAAGCTTGTTTCTCCTCTTTTTTTCTCTGGCATGCTGAAGACTGTAGCTTTTCCTGTGCATATTTGATTTGATTTGTTTGGTTTATAAATTCAGGGATGTTTCCCTGGTAGTTAGGACCAACAAGCTTTGGTCCTAACTATCCTAATTTTCATAACCATAACTAACAACTTGGTCCTGGGTGTGCATATAGACAGACTGCTGCCCTGCACCTCGGATACCCAACAAGAAACAGCTTCGGGGAGCCTGACTCTGAGGAACTGCTGAACATCTAGCCTCTAAAAATAGAGCATCTTCCACATGTTTGTAGCTGAGCCAAAATCGAGAGACCCTGAATTTCTAATTATTACTAATAATTGGCTGGTCTTTTTAGATGGTTAATTCATGCATGTTACAAGTTTCCATAAGCATTAATTGTAAAAGCTGTTTCAAAGATTTAAAAATGCAACCATCTATTCAAACTTTTACACTTAGAACTGTGATAAGATTTCTGCAATCACATAAAGCCAAGTTGTGGGTTTGTTTAATTCTATTGTTGACTTGAAAAGTAAATAGTTATTTGCTGTACACAAAGGCTGCTACAGGGTTACAGTGTGAGGAGTTTGAGATTTAGTTGATGTTTGTGTTAGCTACCAGTATTTCCAAGTTCTGCTAATAGAAGCTTTGTTTGACTTGAAACTGGTCATGATTTACATTAATGTGGACTCTAGCTCTTGTAAGTGTACCAATAAATAACACACACTGTTAATGTGTGGGAAAAGCACAGCACTATAATTGTTACAGATACCGAAAAACATCCCCCCAGTAGTTTTGCATGGCAAGCTAGGGACTGGGGGAGCATTTTTGCTTTCCTTTTATGATGAAGGCTCTAGGGACAGAAGTTCAAAAAGCCTGAGCCCGAGTTGATTCAATCTTTGCAGGTTAGTCTAACCTGGCTAGGCTGAATCACTTTGTAACTGCAAAGACATCCCAGAAATGCAGGCAGATGCCTGCAGTGGCTCGGGGTAAAAGCGGGGGGTGCTAGAGCAGTCCTCCCCTCCCTTCTACAGTGCTGAGCTGAGGGTGGGGGGGTGTGGCCAGGCCCTGGCAGGATTAGGGAGGGGTGTCCCTCCCCACCCCCGAATGATAACAGAACATTTATCAGCTCTGTTATCAGCATTTATCACCACATCAGAAAACAAACAGCCTGTCTCATTAGCTCAAAATCTTCTTAAAGAAGAAATGGAGGGACATTACCAGCTGGGCTTTGATTAGCTCCAAACAACCTTAAGCCCACACTGCTGTCTGCCACAGTATGGATGGTTGCCAGCATGTGGTCTGCTAGCTAATGCTGAGGTATCTGTGTAATGCATAGCGGGGACGGGGGATCCCTGCTTAGTGGGGAGGGGAGGGGGAAAGCAGGGGGAAACCAGGCAGACATTGCGTGCCTGCAAGTCTGCTGGAGGTGCAGCCATGGAGCAGAGGGGAGGGGCCAGCCCTGCCCTGGAGCAGAGAGATCTACCCAGCCCAGAGAGAATGCCAGGATGCTGGGGGAGTCTGATTTATCTTAACCCAGCAAGGGGTCTGGGACAGACATTTCATAAACTGGTTTGACCCAAGTCAGTTAAGTCTGATACTACACTCAACCAGGTTTATCTCAAACTGGTTTCAGCCAGTTTCAAACCAGTTTATGTTCACTGAACATCTGTTTTGTTACAGGTTTAAACCAGTTTCTGATCACTATGTGTAATGTCTGTCCCTAGCCAAAGAGCCTGATGCCTGGTGCATGCTTCCCGAGTTCTGTGCTTGGGGAATAAGGACATTTTGTTGGAGCTGTGGAACTAGATTACAGAAAGAATTTGAGGCCAGTAAAGGATCAAAGTGCTAAACAAGGAAAGACATTATATCTCTTTAAATGCATGTCCTTTACAGTTGACTGTAGGTAAAAACAAAAATGTGTCTTGAGGAAAATAGTAGTGATTAAACTACTACTTGCTTATTGCTAACAGGGAGCAGATTTTAACTCGATGATGCCCAATCTTTTGGTCCCACAGGTTGGATGTGTGAGGTTGGTCCACAGGCCCAGTCTAGTGTGTACCAGATCAGGCCTTGATCCTGTGTGCCATATTGTGCCTGCAGCTGGATTCGGCCCACTGCCCTGTCCCATATACCCACCCCTAAATTTCAGGATGCACCCCTGTTCTAACTGGTTTCTGTAATGTATAGAAATAAAGAGCAATCCTTTGCTTGTAAACCTCTTTCTTTACACCAATGACAAACTTAGCTCAGTGGACTCAGCAGAGATGTGGTGGGGTGGTGTAATTCTTACTTCATTTAAATTCATGCTGTAGAGCAGCAGAGCTTTCCCATCTTATATGTGGCTCTGGCTAGAGGCAGAAATATCTAAGCATTCCCTGTTCTCATGCACTGAGGCTGGCAGGACAGGGTTTCATGAGACATTAGGACATGTGATCCTCATGTAAAGGCTCCTCTAGTATTGTGTCCCCCATGTCTTCTTTGCATGGGCGACTGGTGCCTCCCAAGTCTGAGGGGGGGGCACCAGATCACCAACCGGGGGGTCAACCAGCAGCCAATCGCAGAGTCCAAAATCACCAGCGGTGAAACCGGAAGTGCACTTCTGCCAGCACTTCTGGTTTCATGGCTGGCATTTCCAGCGGGTGCATGTGCACCCGTGTGCACCCCCTGCATGTTGCTAATACTTCTTTTCTCTTTCCCAGTTCCACCAGATTCAGGTGACGGCTGTAGGAAAGCATCCTAAATAATGAGGAATCAGAACTCGCTTTTGTCATCTTCTGCATCCATGAAGGGTTAACTTGCCAGCAAACATTGGGGCTTTTTCCTGGAGATGGTGGGAAACCATTGTCAGTGCAGAGGAATCAAAATTCTTGTTTTCCGCTGGGGTTAAACTGAAATGGTGGGAAGCTGGACTTTTGAAGCCATTCGGTCACGTTGATGCTCAGATTTAATACAGCTTTTGAATGTAGCCTCTGACCAGTACCAAGATGTGAAGGACCATTTGAGGCCATCAGCTTCATTGTTTGATTGTTTTGGTTGAGAGGCATCCGCTTAGCAGTCTGTAAGCAATGGCATCACTTGCTCTAACGGTCTGTAGCTCAAAGAACCATCTGATGACAGCTATTAACACATCCCAGAATAATAATATCCTGCTAGCACATTCCAATATGGTTTAAAATGCTAATTCTCTGAATGATTTCTTTCCAAGATAAAAAGAGGGGGAAAGTAGGAAGTGAGGGGGGAAATGACAAGGAGGCAGGAGAGGAACGAGGCAACGCACAGACCCTAGCAGAGAAGTGGGACTTGAGAGATGCACAGACCCTGCAATAGTTGGGGAAGGTTAAGAGAAGAAACCTGCAGGAAAAAGAGGGGGTGAGAGAGAGGTGCAGAGCATGTGAGGGAGATGGATACAAGCAGTCCCTGATGTGTTCAATGAACTCTGCTGGCAGAAGCAACAGTGTGTGAATGCTCCCCCCAGTTTATCTTGCTGTTGGGAACTGGGAAAACTTGTGAGTGATTCATCATTACAATTGCCTGGGATGACTGGACGTTCTTTTTTTTTTTTCCTCCTGAAAAATAGTGCTAACCTTTATTTAAACTGTGTGAGCAGCTGGTAAGAATGAGGAAGTCACCAGTTGTGGTTTCCTCCTTCGTTAGCTCCAAAATTTAGCACATCTATTTGTTTCAAGACTGATAGAAAGCTGGGAGTTACTGCATTGCTCATACATGAATGCGCTGCAGCTTGCAGCCTAAAATCTGGCAGCATCAATGGCTGAAGGCGTGTGTTAATCTAGAAGATTGTCATGGAGACTTCGTAAAAGCAGAGGAGTTGTGGGAGATTTTTCTTCCTGCTTTTTTTTCCGCCCCCACTACCAAAGAGCAAGATGTGTGGGATGAATTCACCTACGTGCTGCATTTATAATGTTTGTAGTCCACAAAGGTCTAGGTTCTCCAGAGGATATCGAAGCATCCCATTATACTATTATAAACCTGTGGGAGTTTTTGATCACTATTTTCAGTGCTGCTGTATATTGTGGTATTGGGTAAGTACCAAACTTCTTCTTGTTGCTGTAACAGTTATCTAGACTTGTTTGTACTGGAGTTGAAAATTCTCCTATTCTTTTCTGTAGCTCCTTCAAACATTTTAGCCATTTGGTAAGCATGCAGTTTTCTTAAACTGTTGATAAACAGAATTTGGTAGAGTTTACAAGGTAGCTGGGGAGGGGAGGGGGTAGCTAGACAAAGGGGAACAAATCAGGTTTGTGGTGCTCTTCAATTCCAGGAGACCTGAATGTTTTCATAACTCTTACATTTAGCCATAAATCCTTGGACCCATGCATTTCATGTTCAACTATTTTCTTTACAACTCTCATAGAGAGTCCTACCTTTCTCGTTTCTACACATGAACACCAGTCACTTACTGGTAGGATGTACTGTTGTAGGAATCTGGAGCTCTTCTCAATGTTGGCTAGTTCTCTGAGGGTAATCTGGCTCTTCACTAACACATTTTATCCACACTAGAAACATAATTGGTCTATTCCAGAAGCACTTTACAAAGCTCATCCTTAGAAAGAGGTTTTAACTGTTTACATGGAGTGAAATTCCATTTAGTTCAATTTAGATATCTTAGTTCAATTTAAAATATAGTGGTTCAGTTACACTGCTGGATTATTTTCAGGCTTTCAGCTGGAACTTTCTAATCCATGCTAGAGCAAATTAAAAAATATATATATCATAATGCTGAAACATGGGTACCTTTTAAAATTAAATATTTGTACACACCACATCTTTTACAAAGATTTTAAACAATGCAAGCCCTCCCCTTCTAGCCCCCCAAAAAGAAACGACAAAAAGCGGCTTCTACATTGCCATGCTGTAAACCATATAGAAGATATTTTAAATCTTCCATATTGTATACAGCCTCTATCTTCCTATGAAAATTTAAATAATGAATCCTGTCTAGGACTTTTTTTAGCACTACATTTCCCAGATGACTTTGTAGCAATGCGTACACTTAGTTGTTCCATAAATTGTTGGGGGAAATTGAGATTTTTATGTATGGCCGTGTTCATTAATCATTTAATCTTGCATCATTTGCTGGGGAATTTGTGAGAGGATACCTCTTACTCAGAGTGAAGAAAAAAACCTGGATGAGAGAGGGTATGGATAAGGGCTTTTTGTACGTAATAGATTACTTATGGCTGCACCTACCTGGTTTAGTCAGCTTTGCTTTCAAGCCAGTCCGCTTAGTTAGTATCTACTGAGTTTACAGTATGCCTTGACTGTGTTATTTGTTGAAGGCTGTATAGAGAATACAAACTTTTGCAACTTTTCTGTTAGTGGTTGCTCAGAAAGGATTGTTAAAGACTGCCAGGTAAGGGATGAAATGGTTCCAGTAGCTTGCAGAGGCTAACAAGCTTTGGTTTTCTTTCCCACTTGAATACGTGATTGCATTTTGTGTAGCTGAGATATTTTGAGGTACTTGCTGATATCCAGGGCTCATATTCAAATCAGCAGTTTAAACATAATTGTTTTTAATCTACTTTTCCATTTGCACTTAAGAAAAGCACACAGATAGTAATGCAAAGATTTTGATAAAGGCTCTTGGATACACTTTTTTTTTTTTTTTTAATTCAAAATGTTTTGTGAGATAAGAAATTTGGGCCTGTAACACATCTTTTTTTTGTTCAGATTTCATTTGAAAAAGGACTTTTTAAAAAGAGAACCCTTTTCATTTAAATTGGATTCGTGGCGTTTAAATTACAATAACAGTTAACAAGCCTGCTTGGTAGCCTTTGAGAGGGTATAATCGAAAAATAAGTAAGTGTGAGTGCATGTTGGCTGAAGTTTAAGGCTTTTGTGCTGCATCAAAGAAACTAATTAGTTGTTTCCTGTTGGAGCAACCAAAATCATTTGAGAAACTATGAATATATGCACAAATCCTCTGCCTTAACTTGGAGTGATAAACAGTTTAACAGGTACCTGTGGGAGGAGGCAGAAACACTGCTTTATGTAGATTCTCCCTTTTACTAAGCTACTGTTACAACAGCTACTGCTCCAATGAGCTTAGGAGACTAGTAGAGGAGGCACTGAGGGCCCAGAAGGTAGAGGTGATGGGAATCCATGAGGCATGGTCATACCTTAAAGGGGCGATCCTCCAGGCCCAAAGGATAACAGTCCCTGAGAGAAGCAAGTGGGGTAAGTGTGCTCAGAAACCCCCTTGGCTCAGCAAGGGCATTCAGCAATGCCTGAGGACTAAAAGGGGGATGTACAGCCAGTGGAAGGGAGGAACTATCAGCAAGGAAGAGTACTCCTCCTCGGCCCAGGAGTGTAGGAGGGCTATTAGGAAGGCCAAGGCAGAGATGGAGCTCAGGCTAGCGTCCAGGATTAAGGACAACAAAAAGTCCTTTTTCAAGTACATTGGGAGCAAGAAGAGGGCACCAGGCAATGTAGGGCCCCTGCAAGACACAAACGGTAATCTGGTGGCCACGCCAGACAAGAAAGCTGATATTTTTAACAGTTTCTTTGCCTCTGTTTTCCTGAGCAGGGACCGGGATATCCCACCTACCAGAGGTAGGGACAGTCTTGGGGATAGCTCTATCAAGTCTTCAGTCATTGCAGATGTAGTTTGGGATCTTCTGGAAGGGCTAGACATTTTTAAATCTGCAGGTCCAGATGCCCTCCACCCAAGGGTGCTGAGGGAGCTGGCAGGGGTCATTGTGGAGCCCTTGCCCGGCTATATGAGCATTCGTGGTCATCTGGCCAGGTGCCGGGGGATTGGAAACTGGCTAATGTGGTCCCTATTTTAAGAAGGGGAGGAAGGAGGACCCAAGTAACCATAGGCCTGTAAGCCTCACCTTGGTGCTTGGGAAGATCTTGGAGAGAATCATCAAGGAGCATATCTGTG
>NW_005841919.1:2393016-2393291 GCF_000455745.1 Alligator sinensis
TAGACAGACTACAAAAGTGGGCAGATGAGAATAGGATGGGGTTCAACGTAGACAAATGCAGGGTGCTGCACCTTGGGAGAAGGAATCCACAGCGTACATGCAGGCTGGGGAGTTCCCTTCTTGAAAGCACAGAGGCGGAAAGGGATCTTGGAGTTGTTACTGACTCCAAGATGAATATGAGCCGCCAATGCCAGACCGCAGCAAGCAAGGTCAGCCACACCTTGTCATGCATCCAAAGATGCATCTCAAGCCAGTCCAGAGAGCTGATCCTCCCC
>NW_005841919.1:2393370-2411646 GCF_000455745.1 Alligator sinensis
GAGGAGGGCCATCCGCTTGGTGAGAGGGCAGCAGGACAGGCCCTACGAGGAGAGACTGAAGGACCTGAACCTGTTCAGCCTCAGCAAGAAGAGGCTGAGGGGGGACCTGGTGGCTGCCTACAAGCTCACCAGGGGGGATCAACAGCAAATAGGTAGAGCTCTTTTCTCCCCAGCACCACCTGGGGTGATGAGGAACAATGGTCATAAGCTGATGGAGAATAGGTTTAGGTTGGAGATCAGAAGGCAATATTTTACAGTTAGGGTGGCCAAAATCTGGACCAACTTCCCAGGGAAGTGGTCCTTGCCCCTACCTTGGGCAAATTCAAGAGGAGGTTGGATGATCACCTGTCTAGGGTCTTGTGAACCCAGCATTCATTCCTGCCTGTGGCAGGGGGTCAGGCTAGATGGTCTGTTCAGGTCCCTCCTGATCCTAGCTACTATGAAACAGTTCCCTGGAAAACCTCCTAAGACATGAAGTGTTTTGAAGTGAGGCTGCTGTAGCTTAGAAAGGGGGGGTGTCCAGAAATGGTACGATAATCTTGTCAGGCAAGGTTCTTTGGATAAATGTGATATCTTTTATTAGACAACTGAGTAGTTGGGGGGGAAAAAAGTACTTTGCAAGCTTTCAGGCACAAGCACTCTTCTTCAGGTACAGGGAGTCACTGCTGTTCTGAGATCTCCAAGGAACAAAAGAAGCTAAAAGTGTGACAGGAGGTCAGTGAGAATGTAAATAGGTGGAAATTAGTAAAACAATGGGTAGGAGGGAACAAGGGGGAAATAATGCCTATGGTAAGCAAGGGAGACTTCTGTAGTTGAGCTCTCCAAGGTAGAAGAGAGGCAGTCTGTGAAAAAGTAAATAGCTGGAAATTAGGAAGACAAAGGGTAGAGGAGGGGAGGAAGGAGGTGGGGGAAAGTGTGTAAATGGTAAGGTCAGGCAGGTACCTGGTGAATCGGATGTCAGGCAGGTTGTAATGTGTCATAAATCCAATATCTATATTGAGTCCATGATTTTTTTTAATTTTTTTTTTTGTATCCAATAGATTTGTGAAGTGAAGTTTGTCACATGCCCTTTATTTGGGAGACTTGATTTTTTTCTATTTGTGTGTATTGATGGTAGGACTCTTCTCCCCTCTGTCCCTTCTTCCTTCTTTTGGGAAGGGGCTTAGCTTTGACTTCAAAACATGATATGTGTCGCAGAGCATTAGATGCTGATGCATATTTGCCCTGCCACTGGCTGAATTTATGCTGAAGATGGGTTGGCATTCTAACTATTCAGGTTCATGCATCGTACCTGCCTGCAATAAAGCGTTTTGCTTTTAGTAGGAGTATCTAAAAGAGAGGTGACATATTGGCAATGAATAGAGAGTGCACGCAGGTGCATGTGCACCCCCTGAGATTGGCCACCAGCAACGCCTGCTGAGTGGTTGCTGCTTACCACACCCACCTTGCTGCTGACACCACCGGCAGCATCTGTGGGCGGTCACCAACTGCTGGTCTGCACTCGCCACCCTCCCACCCCACTGCCAACACTGCTGCAACCACCTGTGGATGGTCCCCACTTACCGCTGGTGCCTGCGGGCAGTCGCCATGCCCCTCCATCCTCCGGAGGATTCCTGATGTGACGTAAATAATCTTGCACGGTAGCCATGGCTTTCTGTAACAACTCAAATGCATGTTGACTATAGAAAGTTTTAGTCTGGGGACCAATTAAGGGTCTCTATATTATAGCTTGTAGGTTGTATCGGCTACAGCTGCTCCTCTACCCTGATGCTGGAGTTGGCAGCTGTTCAAAAGGGGTTTATTTTCCTGCCACCAGGATCAGGATTAAAATGAAAGCTCTGTGGCTCCCCTGACCTGCCAGACTTTACAGCTAGGGACAGAAATTACACATAAACTGGTTCAAATCTGTAACACAACAGAAGTTCAATGCACATAAACCACTTTCAAAGTCACTGAAACCAGTTTAAGATAAACCTGGATGGATATAGCATCAGACTTAACCGATTTAGGTTAAATCGGTTTATTGAACTTCTGTCCAAGATCCACTCTGAATTCAAGTTAACTCATAGCCCCCCAGCATCCCAGGATGCTTTACACCTTATCTCAACCCTCTTTCCCCCCCTCCCCCGCCTTTTGCAGGGTGGATGGGCTAGCCTTGGCCCAAGCTGTCTGTTCCAGTAGATCAGGGAAGCATGCTCTAACCCTCCCCTGGCTTCTGGCTTGGGCCACTGCAGGCATGTGGCTGAATTTCTGCAACCAAAAGTGAATGTCTATTCACTTGTTTATCTTTTCCAACTACACAGCTTAGGCTAACCTGTAAAGGTAATCAATTCAACCTTGGGCTTTTTGACTGTCTATCTGAATCGACTTAGCCTACAGCTGAAAGCAAGGACTTCTGACTTTTGTCACTGCAGCAGTATTTTTTCTACCTGCTGACTTTATCTTCTCTTTGCTTTCATCGTTTGCTTACTCTGCTTCCCATCTAGCAGTGCCATGGGGTTGCATTTTACTACTTGGCTGGATGGGGAGCATCCACCTGAACTGAAGCTCTCTTTCACCTCTGCTTGCCCTTCTGCTGACACACCACTCATCTTCCTTTCATCCCCCCCCACCCCCCCCGCCCCACACATACCTCCACAGCCCTATCTCCTGTCACTCCTTTTCTGTGCTCTTGCAAATAGCTGTCAGCAAAATGCCTGCAGATCTGTAACCTTGTAGTCTCCTACCCCTTCCATATTCCATCAGTGACAGAAAACTGGCCTCTTCTATGCCACTACTGTGTTTTAGGGTGGGTTCTCTTTTCCTCAGAGTGGTGGGGCTGACTATGCGTTCATGCTCCAAACGGTGCTACTTCCTGACTAGTTTTCCCTCCCCTGATAGACAAACTGTCTGCTCTTCTTGCATCTTCCTTTTCATGTTGCTGACTCACCACCCTCCTAACACTTCTGTACCTCGCTTCCTCTTTTGTTTCTTGGTTCCTAGTTGCTGCTTTTTAACATGTTAAACGCATTCTACAAACACAAGTGGGACTGGGAGGTGGGGAAGGGAGCTTTGTTCATCTCCTGAAATAGTTCAGTCTTTCTCTCCTTCACAGGGAAATCAGACACTAGAAAAACTGCATCTTCCATACTCAGCATTTTTGCTCAGCTTCTTGCTTTGGACCAAATCCCCGACTTGGTACAGACAGGGCAACACTTGCATGTTGATTTTAATTTGCTCACTCCATGCCCACACCCTCTTTTGAGTCTGATGGCCTTTAATCTGATGATGTGAGGTTCAGGAAAGCTTGTGCTATCATAAATTATGCACATGCACACTTTGGTTAGTATATAAGGTACCTTCTACTTGACTTCAGACTAACACAGGTAGGTGTTTCTGCTACCCTTAAACATTGGGCACTTTCACATGTACTCCCACTGTGGTGCTAGGTGCTTTTAATTAGTGAGCCATGCTAATTAAAAGTGCCCTGTGCTGTGTCGGGAGCATGTGCATCAGTGGCGCAGGACACTTCCACACTGTGAAAATGGCAGTGGTGGACTTTGAACTATAAAGCACGTCAAATGTGTTTTAGTTCAAAACGCACCACTGACATTTTCTCAGCGCGGAGGTGCGCTGCGCCACTGGTGCACGTGATGCACGAGGCTGCCAGAGCGTGTCAGTTTCCGTGCTCCAGCAGACTTGGTTAATCGGGTCTGCTCCAATGCACTGGATTGTTGGAGCAGACCCCCACATGTGTGCAAATGCCCATTATGTTTACACTAGCAAATTGCCTGTCAAGATTGATGGGGGAGGCAGTGGGGATGGAGCCCCATGTCTGGCCCCATGCCCCCAGCTTTCCACCCCCCCAACCACTCCTTGTCTGATCCCTCTCTGGGTCTAGCCCCGCTCTCCCCCCTTCCACCCCACCGCTTCAGGTCCAGCTCCGCTCCTCCTCCCTCCCCCCTGCCACTCCAGGTCTGTCTAGCCCATGTCTGCCTGCCTCCCTCTCCCTGCCAGCTGTTCTGAGGGGTGTCCAGGCCAGGTGGCAGAGTGGGTGCCGTCACTGTGATCCCCTCCTTCGCCCTTGGGCAGGGAGGCAGGGGGGAAGCCCTGCTGCTCGGGTGCCCCCAGGCGTGTTCCCCGCTGCCACCAATTTCACCAGCAGTGGTGCGAGCTTGGGCCTGTGTAGCCCAGGCTGCGTAGCCAATCACCAGCCACCGCCTCTGTGTCGCATGCTCAGTTGGTCAGAAGCATTACAGAGACTGGCACACAGATGGACAGACTAAGCCTTTTCTTATATTAGAAGTTTGGTCTGGGACAGGTTCTCTGCCTCTGCTGTGCCTTACCTCTTGCAGGTGCATCAACCCCTCAGTTGACAGGTTCCACAAAGTGTTGTGTCTGGTCTTTTAAAATGCTCTCGGGAAGTAAGGCCATTGTCAGTTTGTGAGCTGGGCAGTGTAAGTATCTCGCGGTTTACCATTCTAACGTTCCCTTCATGTGACATGGAAGAGAGGACTTTGCATTTCATCAGCCTCTTTTCATCAACTTTCCCCCACACACATTCTCACAATGAGCTCCGTTTTTCAGCAGACAGATTAAGACTGTCATACAGTCTTTATTCTTGGGAGCCAATAACAAAATGAAGATATCTTCCTTCTTTCCTTAGACATCTTGAGAGATTTTTACTTGGGGATCCTGTTTGTCAAAGTCCTTTTTCTCCAACTCCAGCCCACCCTTCACTTTCTTGCAGGCTTTTGAAACTGCTGTTGGGTGAGTATCTCTGGTCAGGCATTGCCTTTCCTTCACATCATGATTTCTGTACTTACCAGAATCCAATTGCTCTAAAAACAGACTTCCTGAGAGGATGACTTGCATATAGCAGTGATTTTTTTTTTTTTTCAACCTTTTTTCATTTGTGAACCCCTAAAGAATTTTGAATGGAGGCAGAGCTGACCCAAGCAGGGTGTGGGGCCAGAGGCAAAACAGCCCATGCAGGGCCTCACCCTCACCCCCACCCCTGCGCTTATCCTATGTGCCCTGGACCTGAAGAAGCTGCCCCCACCATTGGCGGTGGGGTGTGGAGAGCAAGCAGCTGAATGCCAAGCCGGTGGTGGTGGTGCAGAGTCACTGTGGCCGCTCCACCTAGCTCCACGGGGGCCCCCCAAAGTGCTTGGCCTGAGGCAATCACCCCGATTCACACACACCCCTCCCCTAGGGATGGCCCTGAATGGAGGTGTGGACCCCTTTGAATTGTAAGTGTGGGTATTCACATACTTTTGATCATATCATTTTATGAGGACCCCTTAGATTAGGGGAGGGTCATTATTTCAGGCGGAGGGCCACTTACTGAGTTTTGGCAAGCCATTGAGGGCCGCATGACAGGCAGCCAGGGGCAGATTAATATTAATTTTCCTAATTTTTAGGGGCCCCGCGGGCTGGATAGAATGGCCTGGTGCACTGCATTTTGCCCACCCCTGCCTTAGACGTGGTCTGCAAACCCCCAGGGGTCCACAAACCACAAATTGAAAACCACCACTGGCATAGAGCATTTAACTGTCTGAATGTTGTTAGAGACAAGAGCAGCTTTTGTACCACCCCAAGGAAACCTACATCAGGGGGAATCTATCCTTGTCCTTGACACGGAAGAGCAGATGTCCACATGAAAAGGTTCCCATGGGTCTCAAATTCCATTACACACTAGATGCAGGTGGAGAAGGGTTGATTGCATATTCGGGCTGCAAAGTAAAGCTCTCGGTTTTCCTGGAAATTGAGACTGCTATACTTGTATTATGTATTTGACCACTAACCAATTGCAATTAACTGTTTTCATGCAGAACCCCAGATGTGTCCATTCAAGAGTGGATCTCATCCACTATCTGTTAAGGCTTTACATGGGTTTTAGGAGTGACTCCTCTCTTGTGGTTCAAGGGAGACTGTTGCCTCTGTCTGGTAAATTATGCTTGATGTTAGATTGCCTGACTCTGGAATTGTGAGCATTGAAAGGTGTTAGTAAGATTAATTGGGTGTGTGTTGAAAGGCTTTTTTGTTATGACTGGCTTTATTTAATATTCTGTTTAGCTTATGATCCTGCTAGTCTGGCTTGCAAGGGCATTGCAGGTAGGATTCAGGAGTTTCACATGCTTTATTTCTAAGCTTGGCTACCCCTGCAGCCTTGTGTTACATATTTGCCTTAGCTACTAATGGAAGCAAGTAGGCCTTCTCATTCACAGAAGTTTAGGGGTGGAAGGGGCCTCATGAGATCATTAGGTCCAGCCCCCCTGCTCTGGGCAGGAAAAAATGCTGGGTTCAAATAACCCCATCAAGGAGTGCATCTCCTTTTGAAGATCTTCAGGGTAGGTGCCTGCATTCCAGACAATAGACATTCCAGAGTCTCGTCACACAAACAGTAAAGAAGTTTTTTCTTGTATCCAGTCGGAAACCTCCTTCTAGGAATTTATGACTGTTGCTCCTGGTTTTCCCCTGGGGTGCTTTGGTTAACAGTTGTTCGCCTAGGCCCTGATGCTCTCCCCTGATATATTTGTAAGTTGTCACCAAATTCCCCTGAAGCCTTCTCTTTTCTAGACTGAACAGTCCCGTATCTGTCAGCCTTTCTTCATATGGCTTGCTCTTCAGGTCTCTAATCATATGAGTGGTTCTTCTCTGGACTCTCTCAAGCTTTTCCACATCTTTGTTGAAGTGTAGTGCCCAGAACTGGATGCAGTACTCCAGCTACGGCCTCACCAATGCCTAGTAGAGTGGGAGAATAACTTCCTTAGTGTTACTTGAGATGCATTGGTTGATGCATGCCAGCGTATTGTTTACTCTGCTAACTGTAGCATCACACTGGTGACTCATACTCATTCATTCATTAAAGCATGGGGGGGTAGTGGTGTGCAAAGCCTGAATCAGGGACAGGGATTTGATTAATTGATTAGGATCACTGTCCCTGATTCAATTCGGCCAAATCCAAATCTGAAGAGTTGATGCTGATTCAGAGAATCAGCGATTTGGATATAGACACAGCTTTAAAAGTGTTTTCTACATACCTTGAGGTAGCGGGCACGGCTCGTGATAGCTGCAATGCTGGGGTGCATGGAGCGTCTCACAGGACTACGGGGGGCGCCCTCCACGTGTTAGGCGGTGAACCCAGAAGTGGACCGGAAGTACAAAGAATGTGGTTGCTGCCTTGAAGAGTGTACTACGTCATACAGGTCTAGAAAATTGAGTCAGAAAGGGAAAGGTGTTAAGAGTTGAACGTTTCTTGTTGTCCAGTGACACAAGCTGCATGGAAGAGTAAGTACCACAGAAGGCTAAGTCAGCAGTGGAAATCAAGGTAAAAAATGTGTTCCAAGGAGAATACATAAGGATTTTTCATGTATTTGGATGAGCAATACAACTAGTTTACATGATGAGCATCTTCATAGTCATTGGTTTTGTTTCTCCTCTTACACTGAGTCTGGGTTGAGATGAAGATGGTTCCATATTAAGACATATTTACAGAGCCCATCTGGAACAAGCTGTCTAGAATCCCTTATGTGTGAGTGCACTTGTGGCTGAGTAAGGACAGTTTCATTGGCAGGAGGAGTTAGAATGATGTAGTTACCCTTGTTAGTCTGAAGTCAAGTAGAAAGCAAACTTGCACCTTAGAGAATAACCAAAGTAGACGTAGCATAAGCTTTTGTGGACGGAAGCTCGCTTTATCAGACACTGTGAAAGGAAGTGCACAAAGCAGTGTTTAAGGAGAGAGAAAATTGAATACAAAACACAGAAGGGAAACTTGTGGGGAGGGTAGAGGGAGAAGGGGTAGGGAGAAAGCTGGGAGAGGCAAGTAAGCAATAAACCCATCGGAACAAAGGAGTTACAAAAGCTAATCCAAGGAGAGGAGTAAGAATCCACAGTCCCTGTTTAAACCATACTTAATAAATGCAGTCTGTGGATGATTTCTTGTTTTTTTTCAGTTTCCTACTCAAAACAGTTTTGAAAGGTTTGCTGTCTAAGGATCGTCACCCTCAGGTCAGTGATGAAATTTTCCCGAGGTTAAAGTATTCTGCCACTGGCCTGCATGTCTTTCTGCAGCTGATGATAGATCAGTGTTCATTCTTTCATGGGATTGTCCCATTTGTCCAGTGTAGACAGCAGAGGGGCACTGTGATAAGGAGATGGTGCATATGATGTAGGTAGAATTGCAAGTGAATGAACCTTGGATATTACCATCAGTGTTGTTTGGTCTAGTGATGATGTCATTTGTACTGATGTTGGGGAAGAGAAGGACTCTGGGTCCGAACTCCAAGTTCAGTCTGCTCCATCACTGCGCAAGCTACCTGCTTTGTAGGAATTCTTCAAGTGCATCTAGTAATGGCAAATGCCCTGGCCATTTGTGGAGGCATATAAGGTTTTTGATTTTTATTTTTTTTTTTTAGAGGCCTGCCAACACTTAAGATGATGCTGTGAGTGTCACAGCATTAGGGTAGCTTCTCTTGACAACACAAAGTAAACACAGCTGCTGAAATTTGTCTGATCTGTTGTCATTTATGCAGCTGGCCGGTAGAGGCCTCTATCTGACTTGTTGAGCCCTCATTCTGTGAGGGAAATGTTGCTATCTCTTTTTTCCAGCCGGTGCCAAGGCAGGATTATTTTGGATTTACTTTTTGGGTTGACTGGAACCTAAACGCATGCATTTGTACTGAGAGCTCTCGGGGCTCTAAACACACCTGAGTTCTGATGGGGAACTTGTGGCTTCAGGTGTTGTATATGTGACATGCCTATAGTAACTCCAGCCAAGAAATACTGAAATAAACAAAGGGAACTATATAAATATGTGGTTCCCATTGTGCTGTGAAGTGGGATCACAAGAGGGGAGCATATGCATAAATAAACATTGGGAAAGCTAATGTATTTTCAGCTCTTCTCCATCAAACAGCAAGACTCGCATGTAATTGAGAGCGGGTATATCCCATGTTCTTCACCTTCTCTCCTGTAGGCAGTTGTCTGCCTGGGGGAAGCTGAGCGCTGGGAATAATGGCTGGAGGATTCCTTGGATGGGATGTAGATAGTGCAAAGGTAAAGAGTCAGCCAAGGCCTCAATGTTACACCAGTGCTTAGAGTGAGAGGAGGAGTTCTCCAGAAAAAGTGCCCCCTTGCCCCGCTTCCACCTGCCTTGTGTGTGTGCACTTTTTCTGTTCACATGTGGCCATAAAGGTTTTTACCCTGAACCTGCTAAAGATCTAGGAGCAGGAGAATCTTTGTATTAACATTTAAAAGTCAAAGGGAATTTGTGTTTGTTCGACTTCCTTCCTCCATTTCCCCAGCCCAACCAAAAAGCAGAAGTGAGGCCTAAAGAACATGGAATTGCTGTTGCTTTATATGTGTCTGCTAGTGGGCAGGGGGGAAGATGGGGCTTGCTTTCTCAGCTGTCTAATGAAGCTGACTTTCAGCAAGGTTTGAAATATGTTCGGTGGGATTACACTTCTGTGAATGCTATGACCTGCTTTTTCAGCCAGCTCCAGTTACTTAGGGCTCTTCTTTCCACTAGAATTGTCTGCACTGCTTTTTTTTTTTAATCTTGACTTTTGTACAGCATCTAGCCTTTGCTTTAATAAGGCAGGGTCCTTTCCCTTGTTTTCTCTTAGGTTTAGGAGGGATGGTTTAAATTCTAAGGGCCTTAGTCATTAGGTTGTATCTATTGGGGCTGTGCAGCTGCTGTTGAGTAGGTAAGTGGTAAATATGGGGGCCTCAAATTTCTGTAGCTTGGAGAGGGGAGATGTTTTTTCTGCCTCTTCCTTTTTTTCCCCCTACACCTCTGCTCTTTGCTCTGAGTTTTCTCTAGAGTTTGCAGTGCTTTAATGGGGGTGGGGGAATCTTGGGAGAGACCTTTAACTTTGTCCTCCAGCCTGTGTATGTAGGAGAGCACTCCAGGGTCTGCTCTGACCTGTTTCAACGTGCTGCAGAGGACTGCTACCACTGGTACCTCCCTGCAGGAAGGCAGCAGACATTTAAAACTGGCATGTCTTCTTTTTGAGTTTCACTACTATTCACACCTTTATTAAAAACGGCTATGAATTGCCGTTTATATTAGTCAAACAGCAGCAGACTGCAGCCTTCATTAGTTATGGTAAAGCTGGGATCAGCAGCTGAAGTTTTAGGGAGAGGTATGTGGTAGTGCCTCAGTCTCCTCTCCCTTTGCACTTGCCAAGCTTTTAAATGAAAGCTGAACTTCTCTGTTTAAATGTTGTTTTAAGGCCTTAGGCTGGATGGTGAAAGCTTTGTGTTTGCTAGTGGCGAGTAGACGCATCAGGTTTTTTCATTCCGTCTTATTCTATAAATGGTGCTATATTTTAAGTTCTGTGTCCACATACCTCAGAACTTAAACTGATGCTCCTCTAATTTGACAAATCAAAGTCTGTCCAATGACCCTTTTATTGAGGGATCAGAAGTATCTAGGTAAGAGAACTAAAAGAGAAAGAGTAGCACCAAGTACAGTACTGTGGTTTTTTCCCTCCCCAAATGCGCACCTGTTGTATATCTTCCTGTAACAACTGATAGGTGTGTATACGTATGCCTCTTATGTTAATACTCCCCCGCACCCCCAAGACTTTAGTATCAGTTATTTTAATTGTGTAAAGTGAATGAAATTGAAATACTACATTTTATAGTAAGAGTAGATGCAATCCCTTGATTGAGGGCTTGGGTCTCTGACTAGCGGATGTACTTCAATATTGTATTTTCAGAAGTGGCTGGTGGTATGTGAACTCCCATGGAAATTCCCTTGTAAAATCTGGTAAGATTTGATTTAGTTAAACAATTATGGGCACCTTCTCAAATCACACTTCAAAGATTTAACTTTCTGGCGTAAAACTCTACAAAACAAATAGGCATTAAACAGTCCTCCAGAGAAGCATGACTATTTAGTTTTGTTTTGCATAATTTTCTGGAAGACTGAAATAAAATGCATTTGTTTTTGCCTTTTTTTTTTTTTTTTTTAATCTTTTAGATTTCAAACAGAATCGATCGCAGTCTGCATTTGGTTGTGCTGTCTACCTGCTTCCAAGGACTCCTTGAAACAGGCAGGCAGATACCCAGTCCTATTTCTTGTATGACCACTACCTCAGAAAGCTCTTTGTGATTGGAGGAGTTTTCCTTTTATTAATAATTCTTGGCAATGCTTGTTTGCACATGGAAAACATAAGATTAAGGGACATCATCCTGACAGAAGGCATTAGATAGTTAGCAGCATTTCTTATCTGTTGCTCTCTGGCAGAAACTACAGCCATCAAGGCACTGAATGTCTGGACTCAGTCTGGCCTTTGGATTCTGTCTCGGTGGTCTAAAGTGGGGATGGTAGGTCTTGGGTAGCTTCCACTCCTCTGTATTATTGCCTAGATGTGTGCATCAAAGGTCTTGGTGAGATGGTTGCAGGACTTTGTACAAGCGGATTTGTCAGGCACCTGAGTAGACTTCCTACACACAAACCATGATCCAGAGGATCAATGGTTGCCTACTACCTGGTAACTCTGAAAAGCCTAGGGGGAGGTATTTTTAACAGGTTGTACATAAAATTCTCTTTGCTTCCTTGCAGATAAACTGCTATGACAGGAGGTTAAGGAGGACAGGACCCGAACAGCTGAACAGTGGAAACGACCTGGTTTCTCCACCCCTGCATTCTAGAGTGAATGGCTGGTCTTTACCACTCCACTGCTTCCAGATTGTTGCTTTGCTGCTATACACATACCTGGCTATTGTGGGATTTGGGATCTACATACCTTTGCTTCCACATGGGTGGAAACATACTGCCTATGCTGTATCCTTTTGTTTCTCTTCACATGTACTTCACATAGTCTGTTGAGTTAAAATTATGTGTGTTTGCCTTATGCTATAAATAAAGTTTAGTTCATCAACAAAGCGACTTGCTTGAACCCCCAGCTGTATTTCTGTTTGTGCTTGTCTGCTTTGGGTGGTTTTGTTAGATCTTTTTCTTTTTTAATAATACCTTTAGTCCCCAAACAGGCATTTAAAAAAAATAAAATTCTTTACTAACATTTAGTATGAAACAAAGCCTATTAAATTCATTGGAAATATTTCCATATACTTCAGTGGGCTTTGATTTGGGCCCATCAGTATCAGCCTTGTTCTAAAATTATTCTGCGTTTTAGCAATCATTTAGGATCAGACATTCTCTTGTACTCTGAAGGACTCTGGTTTATTCATAAATACTTCCAACAATGGTTCTCAAATACAGCCTTATTTAAGTCTCAAAGTTTACCTATGATCCACAAAAAACTTGGTGACCTCACTTTTTTTTCTTATTAAAAATTACATCAAGGGTTGAGATCCCTAGAGTGGTAAAGCTGGGGTGCACAACTCAAAACTTATTGACAGCCATTTGAAAAGTACGCTTTGGGGTGGTGGGGAGATAGCAGCCAGCCATTAGTTAGAATGGAAGCCCTAACATTTGCATCCAGGAAACTGGACCACACCTACAGGCCCAAACTATTCCAGTACAGCTGCAGTGTCCATGCTCAGTTTGGTTTTGAAATTGAGAATTAGGCAGTTTGAAATGAACCACAGGAATGATTTGAGGGCAGGAGAAATGGATTGCAGTGAGTAACTTCTAGAGAACTGTCTGACAGTCAAGAAACAGCTTGATGACTGTGTGTAAATACCTTCTTGGGGAGAAAACACTGGATCCTAAAGAAGGCTAAGGGTAACACTGGTGTGTAGGCAGCTCAGTGTGTCCATATACACTGCCTAGGCTTTTGCACCCTGGAGAGATCACTCCAGGTTTGCTTTATCTTTCAAGTGAGGATTACGTTCAGTAAGCTGATGTGTCTCGCCCAGACAGATGCTTACTAAATCCAGGGTAGAAAAAGCATCACAAAACCAATGACTGAAAGGTTATGCCAGACTAAATGAAACTGGAAATTAGGCACACAATTTTAGTGTGTCCTGTGAGTGTTTAGGAATAAAAAATGTAGTTGGTCTAGTAAAAGATATCACATCTACCCAAAGAACCTTTTCTGTCTAAGACTAAAACATGTATTTTGATTGAATTGAAAATGTGCCAATTGAGCCACCCAGCTCTTGAGTCTGTAAAGTGTTTGAGTCGACTATGATTGCTCTGGAAAGCTGGTAGTGGTATTACCTCTGACTGGGTGACCCATGTGCTACAGCAGAGGCAACTGCTTGGTGTTCACTACATTGCAGATGAGGGGAGAGAGGTGTTCTGTCTGTTTTTGCACACTGCTTCCCATCAGGAGTATGGGAGAGATAGTAGGAGCAAAGAAAGCGCTTGACTGACTCTTCCTGCATGTCCTAAAGGCTATTGGCGACACATAGGGGGTGCACTTGCACCCCTTGCAAAAAGGCCCTACCAACACTGTGCAGTTGCTGCTTGCCACCGCCAACATTGCTGGTGGCATCTACGGGTGATCACTGACCAGTGGTCGGTGCTTGCCACCCCCCTGCTGCCAACAGCACCACAGCTGCCTGCAAGAGCTCTCCGCTTGCTGCCGCCACGCTCCCACCGCCAACAGTGCTGCTGATGCCTGCGGGAGCTTGCCGTGCCGTGCCGTGCCCCCCTTCCCCCCCCAGCCTCCAGGGGCATGCAGCATTCATGCTAAAGGCCTCTACTGCACAACCACCCAGGCCCAAATGACAGGAAAAAGAGAAGCTGAGAAAAAAGCAGCTAGTTAGCTTTAGCCTGGAAATGTATCTGGGGACACCCGAGTTATCCTGTGTTCGTGGATTAAGTTCCATCCCCTCATTAAAGCTGCATGCCACTTGTGCTACAGGGAATGAGACAGAGGAGTCTATTATGATGTTTTTGCGTTAGGGGATTCTCAGGAGAGAGAGAAAACTGAAGGGTGGCTTCTGCTTCTTTGTGCCCAGGGTGCTAATTATAGCTCTTGACCTTTATTGAATATTGTGTGAGAGCCTTGTGGTGACAAAAAATGGATGCCACTGATGTACTGCAAAAGAATATGAGACTCAAACCTATTCAAATGATGAATGTCTACACCTGTCCTTGACTAAAGGATGCTCTAAACTTTGTAGGATCAAAACATGACTGCAGTAACAGTTCATACAAGCACAGTGAATTTACAAAGTGTTTGTATATTACACCTTTGTATCTGATTATTTTACAGAGTGCTTTTTCCTTGGTAAATAATGAATCAATATCTTGCGTTCTCTAACAGTTCCACCATCCTGTGGGCTTGTTAAACTACTTCCAAATGGGGCAAGGGAAAACTTTAACAGTGTACAGGTAACAGTGTAAAGGAAAGCATCAAAAGGCCAGTAATTCATTCACTATTTATGTACTAAACATAGATTGTTGCTAAGGACTGATCTGGTGCCCATACAGTATTCTCATAAAGAGTATGAGAATTCTAGCTGAGTTACAGTGAGAAGATACCAAAATAATTGTGTCTTGTGTGTGGGAAACAATTTCATATCGGATTTTCCTCTGTGGAACAAAATCAAATTTACACTGGAAAAACATTATAATTCTCTTGCAACTAATATATATATTTGTATTTCTGCTTAATTGGAAACCTTGTTAAGCCCAGTTTGTATTCCATATTCGCATGCATGAAAAGGACAGCTGGACAGAAATCATTCTGGCTGCTCATCTTATTGTCCACTGAGTCAGGTATGTGTGTGTGTTGGTTTGTTTGTTTGTTATTTTCCTTGCTAACATATATATTTCTATAGAGTAAAGTGATTTTTTTAAGGCTTGCTTGGGGGGAAGGGAAGGCTAATGCCATGAGATTTAAGTTGGTGGTTAGTTGCTTCTTGAGTTGGGGTTGTGTGTGCATGTAGTGTGGTTTGTTTTGTTTTGTTCACTTAATGAAGGGGTTCCCACCCTCACACCTGTAATAAGAAACCTGTACTTCTCAATTTCCTTCTCCTCTGCTCTTCCTTTTTTTTTTTTTTTTTTAAATAGATTGACATAGATTCATAGATGTTAGGGTTGGAAGGGACCTCAATAGATCATTGAGTCCGACCCCCTGCATAGGCAGGAAAGGGTGATGGGGTGACCCCAGCTAGATGCATATCTAACCTCCTCTTGAAGACCCCCAGGGTAGGGGAGAGCACCACCTCCCTTGGGAGCCCGTTCCATACCCTGGCCACTCTAACTGTGAAGAAGTTCCTGGAAAAGTTTTCCTCTTCTCATGCATGGTTCATGCCTACCAACTAAAGATAACCTAGTTGCTATAAGCTATAGTGCTTTGAGGGGAGAAGTTACATCAATAGCATAATAAAGGGGGAGAGGAAGGGCATAACAAGGGCATGTGCTGGGGCACCAGCCCTTGTCAGGCGTATGGAGGATGCAGAAATAGCTACAGTTGTGCTGCTGGAGCAGTCACTCCTGCACTACCAACAGCCTAGCCCCTGCTGCCACCCAGGGGATTTGGATGTCCTATTACACCTCTGGGTTTCACAATATACACATTGACAAGGAATCTTTTAATACATTTTGTTTTGGTGTTTACTTCTTTTAAATTCAGCTACATACTTTATTTCAAATCAAAATGACAGCAGGTCTGGAGAACAAACTAATTAGGTCATACAGGTCATACTAATGTGATGCGATAAACACTGGCACATATCGTGTTGGAGTTTGTTGCTCCTTGGCACTGTGTTTACATGTGCCCTGGGACTGTGGCACATTGAGCCATGTCCTCCATCTCACTCCCCGTAACACAAAGAGCATGCAGCCCAGGGCTGCTCTGACCTGTTTAAATGTGCTGCAGAGGAGCTGGCTGGGGCAGGAAGGGACTCCAGTGCAGGGCTAGCTAAAAGGCAGCCCAGGTACTCCAGTGCAGGGCTAGCTAAAAGGCAGCCCCCACACTGAATCAACCTTGTACCCCATCCAGCCACAACAGATTCTACACGTGCAGTGCTGCAGAGTAAAAAGTACTATCCTGTTGCGGAGTTAATCAGTTTACTCCTACCTAATAGCATTGCACATGTAGATGTGAGACATTTACTGTGAAGCAAATTAGTCTACTCCACCGTAAATGTCTTGTGTTAGATGCATCTACAGTATATTTACAGAATAAGATCACATTAAAACTTATCTACACAGTGGTAGAACCTACCCCAGTACAATGATTGAAGATAAGGTTGCTATGCATCTTGGAGGTTCTGCCAAATAAATCCAAGGCCTCTAACCTTTGTCTTTTAGACTTGAAGGAAGGGCTTTGGCAGGAAATGCTCTTATGGCCCATATGTCTCTACTAATAAAAACTTGTAAATATGACATTTGAAACTGTCCCGATCATGGAAAAAATCTGGAGACTGGTTTATTAAACTTTTCATTTTAACTCGATTTAGTAGGCAATTGTGAACATTCTGAAATAAGTATGAAATTAAAAGAAACACCAGTTCTTTTATTTTAAAGGGTCACCAAGTTACAGTGTTTGCTGATTGTAGTCAGGGAAATGCAGTTTGAGGTAAAGATACCAGCCTTCTAATGAGCTGTCAACAATGGTGCCAAATTTTGGGAAATGTTGGAGGATAAATTGGACATTTGTTACTGATTTACAGTGAAATAAGGAAGTTTCAAAATGTGAGTTGGTTTCTATAGTCATGTGTGGAACAAAATGATGGATCAGATGAGAAGTATGAAGTTACCAGAACAACCCCTTTGAAATTGGCATAAAAAGTCTAAATGTTTGTGATGTAAATCAGTGTCAATCCATTGATTTTATAGATGTATCTGAAATGACTTCTCCAATCTGAGAAGCTGAACTTTTTTTTGTACAGTAGGAAACATTGTTGAGATTAAGTCTGATAAATCTGAATTTTGCTCTGTTGGATTAGTCTTTCATTGGATTTTTCTCCTAATTTTATTTGTGGTAATCCATACAATAGAGGCTATGAATTAGTCATTTAGATGGTCACAATTTCTAATTTTGATACTGTATGCACTGTTCTGAGAAGAATTTTGCATTCATTGAGTAAAATAGCAAAGAAACCTGTATTCAAACATAAAATGCAAGGAAAAATATGTACCACCATAAATATATTCTCTGCAGAATGCTGGTATATATTTTTTCTTGCTGTGGGTGGGTGTGTGTATGCATGTATAGAGTACAAATATATATATTGTATATGCTGGTGTATATTTTTTTCTTCTATTTTATATTGTGTGTATTTATGTATGCATGTAGGTGTATGTATATGTGTGGGTATTATATGTAAGAAATATACATTCTTATAAAGAAATTCAATGTGTGTAAGATTGACACAATTGTATGAATTCATTTTAAGAACAGAATCTTAATATGGTAGCCATGTTGGTCTAAGACAAGAAGACATACAAAAAACTAGAACTCTTGGTTCCAAAATGATACCTTTTATTAGACTGGTTGGCCTAATAAAAGGTACCATTTTGGAATCAAGAGTTCTAGTTTTTTGTATGGTATATTATTCACACTTTAAAGCTTATGTTTTCTTTTAGTTCACTTGTAATATACAGAGCTGTGTACATATCCATGAGACTTTGTAGTAATGATAACTTTGTATCAAGGCCACCTACAGATTATTAACACATTTGGTGCAACCTTCAGATTGCATACATCTTTTGCCTTTTACTAAAGATTTCCTGCAACCACCTCCAGCTACTTTCTGCTAGTGTATAAGAAACTGTGTGTTTGGAACTTGATCTGGAGTTTGGACTCGGTTGTAGTTGGTTTCACGTATTTAATTATTTTTAAACACAAAACAGCCCGTTATGGTTATTTCCTGTTCTGTGGCTTCATCAATTTTAGTCTGTATTCTGTAAGAATGATGTGATGTTGCCACTTAGAAGTAGTAGCTGCAGAAATAAGTCATTGTGTGGAGAGCTTCATTCAGGTGGACCTTGCCTATGGTAGGAGGGACTGCTCAAGTGGGAAAGCAGCAGCTGATGTTGCATGGAGAACTCTTGTTTCTGGCCTATTCCCACAGACACCCTTTATGCTGGAGGATGTAGTGTAGAGTGGGTAAGGCTCCCATCATCAACAGAATTATTATGTTTTGGCAGGGAAAACTATGCAAATAACTACTCCTGCAGCATTTTCAATGTGAAAAAGCAAGATGTTATCCTACCTTGTATAATCTTGATTCTGGTGTTACTTTTAAGGATAAAATTAAGATGCGTGTGAGCAACCTTAATACACCTAAATATACTAGTGCAAATTAAGCTATATTGGATGCAGGATGGGGCCCTGAAAACACCCCAGGGATTCCCTCTCTCAAGCAATGTGCTGTGCAGATCCATCAGCATATTTCTTCCCTTCCTGCCCCCCCCCC
>NW_005841919.1:2411677-2416221 GCF_000455745.1 Alligator sinensis
AATCTGATCAGGTTGCCCATCCAAAAGGCTTTTCACTTTTCTGTTTGAGGCAAGGCAAGGCAGAAAAACTTCTGGTGGCTTAACAGACTAAGCCTTATGTATGCTGTTTTCAAAATAATTCATGAAAGCCCATGTTTACTATTGCATTTTGTGTTCTTCAAGAGTGAAAGACTGATTTAAATCTTAGAAAGAAGTTTGAACCCAAATTTGGTGCTCTGCTCCATAACCTATATTTTATCAGGTACAAAATATTCAGGGATATGACATCTGATTTTTTTTTTTTTATGTGCATGTATTGCTGAGACTCCTACTTTTCTGTGCTCAAAGGTTAAGTGTACAGCAAACTTGTGAAGAAGCAAAGTTGTATAATACCCTTCTGCTTCTTTGGGCCTCATTTTCTCTTGAAAGGTATCTTCCACTCCTCAGCTCCTGTCCTGTTTCTGATGGAGGAGAATTCTGCTTTAAAATACGTAGGAAGTTGCTGCATTTGGGTGCACAATGAAATTTCCTGTGCTGGTCAGGATAACACACCTTCCTATTGTCCTTTGTCTGTTGTGTCCATGGGTAATGGTTCTCTTCAAAATATTGGTAATTGCTGCCACGGTAACCAAACAAAAACCTGGCATGGCTACTATTGTCAGTATTGCATATGTGAACTCTGTTCAGTCAGTAAACTGCTGCAGCTTTTAATTAGGACAAAAGTTTTATGGTTTAGGCCAAATGATCCGTTTTTGATGCACTGTTCAAAGATAAGGCATCTCCATTATATTATTTGTTTTTGTGAAGATGAAATCATTGAAAAATAACTAGTACAAAAGGCCTAATTGGTTGCCTCAGAACTACTTATTTAGTAGTATTTGACAACAGTTTACTGCTCTTGAAAGGGTTGAATTCTGTGGATCATGAGAGGTTTTGGTTAAAAATAAATTAGGTTTTTTTTATGTTGCAGAGCAGCTAGACAAAGTCACTGAACTGGTTTGGGCACTGTATATGAAATGATCTCCACAAGGCCATGCAAGATAGTTTGTAGCTGGACAGGCAGGAGACAGAAATAGGTATGTGGAAAGCAGATCAGAAAGTAACCAGGTAGGAGCAGCACTGCTTTCCTGGGGTGTACAGTGACTTGGAATTGGGTCTCTGTCCCAGGTGAACAAGACAGGTCTGAATCTTGTAAGTCAGTAAGAACTGCCCCAAGCCTTTGTGTATGACTTCTGACAAGAAACTCATTGAGCTCTGGAGAAGTCCCTGGGGACTAAAAGAGAGTCAGTGTTGTGCCCATCTACAAGAAGGGCAGGAGGGAGGATCTGAGTAACTATAGGCCAATCAGCCTAACTTCCATCCTAGAGAAGTTCATCAGGAGTCTATCTGCGATAAGCTTGCAGAAGGTAAGGTTCTGAATGACAGCCAGCATGGCTTTGTTGCAGGCAGGTCTTGCCTTACCAACCTCATCTCCTTCTATGACCAGGTAACTCACCACCTGGACACGAGAAAGCAGGTTGACATTGTATACCTTGACTTCCAAAAGGCCTTTGATTTAGTATCCCACAATGTCCTCATGAGAAAATTGGAGGAGTGTGGGTTTAACTCTTGAGACAGTCAGGTGGGTGAGAAACTGGTTGCAGGATAGGACCCAGAGAGTCGTAGTGAACGGATCTGTGTCATCCTGGCGAGAAGTGGGCAGCAGTGTCCCGCAGGGGTCGGTGCTTGGTTTAGTACTTTTCAGCATCTTTATTAATGATTTGGATGTGGGGGTGAAGAGCTCACTGGCCAAGTTCACGGATGACACCAAGTTTTGGGGAAGCATGGTCACACTTGAAGATGGGCAACAGATACAGGTGAACCTAGACAAGCAAGTTAGGCTGTTTGGAATCTGATGAAGTTCAACATTGAGAAATGTAAAGTGCTTCACCTTGGTACAAGCAACCCCAAGACACCTACTTGCTTGACAGCACTAAACTGCCTAGCACCACAAATGAAAAGGACCTGGAGTAATAATAGACCACAGTATGAATATAAGCTGGCAGTGCGATGCTGTAGCCAGCAGGGCAAACAATACTCTGGCATTCATTAATTGATGCATCTCCAGCAAAACCAGGGAGATGATTCTTCTGCTCTACACAGCACTGGTGAGATCACAGCTGAAGTACTGCATCCAGTACTGGGCACCGCACTTTTTAACAAGAACGTGGACAAGCTTGAGAGAGTCCAAAGAAAAGCCACCCATATGATCAAATTTACATGGCAAGCCATATGAAAAAAGGATGAGGGATTTGAGACTCTTCAGCCTGAGGAAAAGAAGGGTGGGGGGGGACCTGGTAACAACTTACTGCTACACTAGGGGAGTATATCAAGGGCAACTGTTTACCAGGGTGCCTGAGGGGAAAACCAGGAGTAATGGCCACAAACTCCTGGAAGACCAATTCAGGCTCAACATTAGGAAAAACTTCTTCACATTCAGGGTGTCCAGATTGTGGAATAAGTTCCCTCCAGATGTGGTGCAATCACCTACCCTGGAAATCTTCAAGAGGAGACTAGACAGTCACCTTGCTGGGGTCACCTGACCCCCAGTTATCTTTCCTGCTTGGTGCAGGGGCCTGGACCTGATGATCTTCCAAGGTCCCTTCCAGCCTTACAATCTATGACACCCTCGGAAGTCCTCAAATTACTCTCCCTAACTTAGGGGGCCAGAGCGAGTTCTCAGTAATGGAACTGAAGCCCAGGGAAGGAGGTCCTCATTGCACGGACCCTCTGATAAAGTCCCTTGATGCTTCTACTTTTTAATAAATGAAAAAAATGAGATTCTTACTGAAATAGGATAACAGGGGAATCTCTGCAAGGTGATCCTCATGGTGTTTTCCTTCTGAAGTATATTCATCATGTGGCTTTTATCATGGGAGTGGACGAGTTCAATCTAATGGTTTCAGAAGGCATTATTATAGGACCCGATTAGTTTATCCCTGAAGGCTGCAGGGTTTTTTCCACCTAGACATGTGAAGGAGTGGCTATTAAAAGCTTTGGGCAGTAATTGGGATGCAATGTTAAGATGTGTATATTGGTAAGGAATACAAATGGTACAAGAGCAAAATGTTTATGAACAGGGTGGTGGTGGGGATGGGGAACGTTCTGGATGTACAATCATATCTCATAGGGAATAGAAGTGTCTCCATTTACTTGTGACTTATGAAAAATATGAACAAAGCATTACAAGAAGTACTATAGGCTAAGTACAGGTGGTCAAAAAACCTGGGGCTGAATCAATTAAATCTTGGCAGGTTAAGCCGTGTAGATTGAACTGATACACAAGTGAACAGACATTCACTTTTGATTCTGGAAATGCAGCCACATGCTTGCAGTGGCCCAGGCCAGAAGCCAGGAGGTGCTAGAGAAAACCTGGGGGAGGTGGGGAGAGGGGAGCAGTTTGTGGAAGAGGTGGACTGTGAGTTACCTGGGATCTGGGACAGAAGTTCAATAAACCATTTTCACCTAAATCAGTTAACTCTGATACTACATCCATCCAGGTTTATCTTAACCTGGTTTCAGTCATTTTGAAAGCAGTTTATGTGCACTGAACTTCTGTTGCATTACAGGTTCAAACCAGTTTCTGATCACTTATACTGGCTTATGTGTAATTTCTCTCCCTAGCCAGAGAGAACAGTTAAACCCATGAGCAATTAACTATGACCCAATAGCTCAAATGGGAAGACTTCCATGTCTAATTCTCATAACACCATTGCATGACACTTCTTTAGTTTAATCCTGGATACAAGGATGGGGGGAGTGAGGGGAATAGAAATTTTCCTATTTGATAAAAATAAAGTAAAACTGGCATGTTCTTTTCTCATTTTTAATTTTGAAAATGTACACACAAGCTGGGAGAGTGAGGAAGGCAGAAGAAACATAACCCATGGAATTTAGATATGCGTGCATGCAAACACACTTTGCTTTTATGTTTTTCAATGCATTAAGAGTAAAAAGGTTAAGTATAGTAAGAATGTATAGTAGATAAATTGTGTTAAGGGATATATATGTGCTTGGGCTTTTTATTTTTTTCTCCCTAAATTCTCGATTCCTCCTTAACTTATAGTGTTGCAGGTGATTGGTATACTTTTTGTGCATCATTTAATTGCTCACTTGATTGCCATCACTATTGACCCAGCAGACCAAAATGTGCTGGCCAAGAAGAACTACAACAACCCCATGCCAGTCTTTGATAGAAGCAAACACAGACATGTCATCCAGAACCAGCACTGCTATCTCTGTGAAGTAGATGTGTAAGTTATTCAGTAATAATATACTGTAGAGAACCATTCCCCCCCTCCTTTCCCCCATTCCACTCTAGAGGCATTTCTTCACTTTTGTTATGACTTCCTGGGTGGCCAGATTGGATTGGTAATAACCCTTTAATTATAACTTACCTGTCTAGAATTATCACTTCATACTTAAGCTTGCTTGACACTATTATACATGGGCAACTGATGCCACCTGAGTCAGGGGGGGCACATGCTGCCCAGCAGCCAGTCAGCAACTGGCAGGGGGGGGGGGAC
>NW_005841919.1:2416330-2437381 GCF_000455745.1 Alligator sinensis
CGCCCTTTTGCCCGGAGGGGGGGGGGCGCCCGCGCGGGGGGGGGGGGGGGGGTGCATCAGCGCTCTCAGGGGGTGCATTTGAACCCCTATGCGTTGCCACTGCTATTATAGATTTGACAAACTTCAACCTTTGGGGGTTGAAATTCTCTATTCTGGGACCTTGTCCTAGTCTGACTTTTGAATGGTTCTGCTGTTTTGGAGAACAAGTGAAACAAAAACATATACAATACTTACAAACTTTTGATTAAGAATCCCCAGTGTACGTACCCTTAGGACTAGGGCCTTGAAATATGGTGGGAAGCAGAGGCATAACCAACTCCTTCAGTGGCTGGGAGGGGTGGCAAGGGGTATGCCAACCAGTGGGCGGTTGGTGAGGGGAAGGGAAGTGGAGAGCAGCCTTACATGTTGCTACTCTCAGAAGGTTGAAGGTGGCAGCAGGTGCTGCTGCTACTGCTGCTATATCATCCTTGGCTCTGGCAGCAACAGTCCTGTGGCCAGGCTCCATGAGAGCCAGCTTCTGTACACTGCTTGCATTCACTCATCCCAACCCTCCCAAGTATGTTACTGGGTGCAGAGCTATGCCTACAGTGGCAAAAACTCCTTTGGGGGTGGAGGTAGTGAGTAACACCATTTTATTCACCCCCTGTCCCCCATATTCATTGCTGTGTGCAGCACTGCCCTGCCTGGCTGTTATGGTTGGACACAAGCAGTAATAGGGCTGTGCCTGCTGTGACAAAGATTCCCAGGGTTGGAGGATGACTCCAGTACCCTCTCAATAATCAGTGCTTGGGGCTGGTGCCCTGCTTTCCCCCTCCCCCATAGTTATACCATGGGTAGGAAGGCCACCATGGGATGTGCCTCTTTTCCTCCCTATGGAAATTCATCCCAATAAGTGCCTGAAAAATCTGTACATGTTTTGTGGACTGGTAAGAAACCAGCAGTTGAATTCCCAAATATTCCACATGCCCTCATCGCTCCTGTCTGTTAACAGCTTGAGGCCAGGCAGAAACTAATTTGGTAAACTGCCATAGCTCTACAGGGGATTACCTGGGCTTTCCTGGAAAATGCATCTTTCAGTTGTGCTTTGGCACTGGGCTCAGGAAGGGAAGAGTAGGCTGTGTGTCTCTCCAGTGCCTGCAGTACCTTTCTGCTATTGCCCATGCAGTATGGAGGTGAAGGATGAGGCATTATAAGTGGAAACCTATCACAGACTGGAAGAGACTGTATGTTTGTTTTCATACCTGTGATAGTTGGGGGTGGTTTTAACTCTGGTTTTCATTTTTTTTTTTTTTTTTGGTTTTTTTTATTCCATTCTATTTTCCTTCATAGAGGGCCCAAAGCCAAACACTGTAGTGCCTGTAATAAGTGCATTGCAGACTTCGATCACCACTGTAAGTGGCTCAATAACTGCGTGGGAGGCAAAAATTACTGGTAAGCTAATACAGACTAGCTCTGAAAGTAGTCATCCATGAATAATCAATGGGATCTAAGTTTCCCAATGAGCAAGTTGCTTTAACATTCTTCCTTCTTACCTCCTTTGATATTTTACTACTTCAGTTTTAACTGAATTAGCAGTTTGTTTCTAATAGGTCTGCTGTAAAATATAATATCTCACCGATATTATATAATATATATAAATATTGGTGTGTGTATATATATTATAATAAATATAACACAATACATATTAATATTACATAATATAATATTGGTAATATAATATTATGTAAATATAATATAACATTATGTAACCAAATGTACCATCTGTTACACAAATGTACATAATATAATATTATGTTTTACAGCAGAGGAACTGTGGGATGTTCATGTTCTATCATTGACCTGGTTTCAGAGTTAATTTTGTCTTGAAAAATGTTCTAGGCAAGTGTTGATTTTTGAGTGAGATAAAGATGTCCCTTGTTGGTTGCCTGGCATGTATTGCCTGCATTAAAAATATACCATCATGATTAAAACCTTTATTTTATTTTTTATTCAAATGTATAGTTTCAGTCTAATAAAGAACGTCAAGTATTATATTACATCAAATGGATACCGAATAGAAAATTCATAATGCTATACTTTGCGCACTTGATTTTATCATTGGAAAGGAAGGTAGAACGCTTGCAAGCCATATTTCTTTTATGTGGTTTGTTCTATCAAAGCTCCTGACTTTTGAAGGCTTCCTGAAAACAAAAACAGCTAAGAATTTTCCATGTTCTGCTGAAAAGTAGCCAATGAACTGGTGGTGCAGAAAGCTGTTTAAAACACAAAACCACAATTCTGCGTGTGTGTACCTGAGAGCATAAGGAATTTTAATCAACAGGATTTCATAACATTTTGATTTGAAATCTGTTATAAGCAAATATTGTTTGTCAGTGGTAGTTGTATTTTTATGCAACAAAATGTTTATCTGTTCTCTGAGTATTTTTCTTGTGTGTGTAGGTTTTTCTTCAATGCTGTTGTTTCTGCCGTTCTTGGTGTCTTCTTCCTGGTAGTGGTGATCCTGTATGTCTTCATCCAGTACTTTGTGAATCCAGAAGAACTCCGCACAGCTTCTCAGCTTGAAGGTATTTCCCCACCCACTTAATATTATATATGCTCGTTACACAGTTGGGTTAGAAAATTACTATTTTTGGTTAGAAAATTGTTGTGTGATGTCAGTACAGTATTGAGAGAGTGTAATTTTCTGTTAAAGGTGCTGTCTCTTAGATAAGAAATCAAAACCATATCTTTTCCCTGCTCTACTCTCTTGTGGCTTTCTAGGTGAAAATTAGTTTCAGTGCCCATTTCCAAGAGCACAGAATATAATTGCTGTGCATAGACCACCCTTTTTATGACCTAGCCCTGTAATAAGCACAGGTTCTAATGACACTGACTGCATACAAAGGATTTTGGTGTCCATTAGTGGTTGCTATATCTGATTTCCATAGTCAAGCTCCTGAAGCTTTGGGTCAATGGTCTAGAGCAGTGATTCCCAAACTTTTCCTCAGCATGACCCAATTTATGGCCCCATTTTCTCAGTATGGCCCCATTTCCTTAGCATGGCCCCTCACTTCCAACCCACAGCCCCCCAACTCCGTGACCCTATCTGCTGATGTTGTGACCCCACTTGGGGTCACAACCCACAGTTTGGAAACCGCTGGTCTAGAGTAAACACTTGTAAAAGCATATGAGTTCCATTCTCGAAAATGACTTATGTTTTCTCAGCAAATAATAGGATTTAGGCTCCTAAGTCGTCACTTACTTGCTTTTGAAAATTTTAACCCTGATTTGTGGTGCTCCCAAACCTCATTTAAAATGTAAGAAAGATGCTGAGTACTTTGCTTGCTTCTTAATTTGTATTTTCATCTCTGAAAAGATGAAGTGATTAATTGAGTCCCCTTTATTTTGCCCCAAAAGGAGCCAGTGGAAACACAACATGGCTGGCCTTTCTTCCTGCTGCTCCAGTGGAGACCACAGCAGCTGGAATCCTGGTAATCGCGGTGATCACTGTACTCTTGGGAATTGCATCACTCCTGCTGCTGGGACACTTGTTGGGATTTCATCTGTACCTTTGTATGTATTAATTGTCTCAAGGCAGGCAGGCAGTGACTTTTGAGAAACACTTTCTCAATCTATTGCAATCAAAGGTTTAAAAGCTAGAGGTTAAAAATATTCATCCTTTCTTTTTCTTGTTTTTGAAATTTGCTTTTTAAAACAACATGACACCTGTAACTTCACTGTTTATGAATGAGACTTGCCTATTTTAGGCTCATCCTCTTTTTTGTTTTGCTCTGTGGCTTTTGTCCTTTTCTTCCTCCTCCCCTGCACCCTGCTTTTGATCATCACCTCCTCCTACTTCCACAAATGAATCTTCTTAGTAATGGCATTTTTCCATGTGACCAATTGATCTTACTGGTTTAATGTTTTCTTTTGCTGAAACATAGAATGAGCTCTTCATTCCTGTTCCAACTTTCATCATACTGGGTCAAAGGTTTGCAATGGCTTTAAGAACCCTTTAAAGGCCTTGCTTTCAGCTGGCAGAGGATTCTTCCAGTGCAGACACTGAAAGGGGGCTGCAAGGGTGTCTCCCAGGAATCCCTGTGCAAGCTCTGACAGGGGGTGGCACACTTGAGACAGAACACAACATGGGGGGTTGCTGTCACTTAAGCCCCCAAACTATCTAAATCAGGCTAGGGCATCTCCAGCACCTGGAATAGCTTTGGTTTGGGCAGGTAGGAAGGTAGCTTAATGTCACCTCTACCCTCTCTTCTAAATCTGGGCTTGAGGTTTTTCTGCTGCATCTCTGGGGTGTAACACAGAATCACAGGGGTGGAAGGGACCACACAGGTTTTCCGGTCTAATCCCTTGTTCGGATGCAGAATTTCCTGTTCCTAAACCAGCCTTTCCAGCCTCACCTTGAAAAGCTCCGGTGAAGGAGATTCCCCAACTTCCCTAGGCAGTTTGTTCCACTCTTCTGTGGTTCTTATAGTTACAAAATTTCCTTGTTGGTCTGAAATCAGATAGAAGGCAGGGGAGGGTGGCCTCTTAGGAAGAAACTAGTCGAGAGTTGTGAACTTTCATAGGTGACAGCCTGTTTTGTCAGATGTTAATTCAGTTCATAACATCTGCATATAAAAATATGATACCTCTCTGAACCTGACCTGCTTTCTACATGACTTCTACAGTGACACTTCCTTCCCCTCTTTCATACTGTATTTGACCAAATGACAGGTGCCAGGGATGGTTCACCATTGATCCAGCTGGCTTCTAAATATCCTTAAAAAATTAAAAAGCCTAGACTGTGGCTCAGGAGTGGAATTTATTTATAATCCTGCAGGACTTGACCTTCTTAAATATTACTGACAATATTTTAGTACAGTCATACAAGAATCCACCAAATCACTTTTTGGCTTTGGCAAGGCACAATACAATTAGGAATTGGTCCTACCCGTGGGAAAGGATGCTTTCATACCTTTGAAAACAGCGTTTGGACTCTGTATGTTGGTTGGAGGATGTAATTGACTATCAGTGATGTTTATGCCACCTCACAGAGTCTTTGGCTAAATATCCACAAAAAGGTATACTGAATCTTTCTAGAAACACATTAGGATACTAAAAGTTACAAAAATATGTATTTTTAGAACCTCTGAATTCAAACTAAACTTTGGAACTTGGGAAACTCATAGAAATGATTCCACAATCACCCTTTGAAATAATTTACTATAAATGCCAGTATAGCACTATGCTATACATTTCCCTGTCAAATCCCTTCTCTCCTTTTGTAGGGAAAGTCATCAGGTATCAAATAATTACATGTCCGTTGTTTTTATGGAAACATACACGTAGCATAACCAGATACTGGTAACAGGAGTGTCAAAGTGTATGGCCCACAGGCTGGATCCAGCCCCAGAGCCATTTTCTCTGACCCATCAGGTTATTGGTAGACAACCAGAAGTGGGGGGTGGTGTGGTCAAGGAGAGTGGCCCACCACAGAAGCTGGGACCCTTAGGCCCCAACAGCCATAGTGATCAGTAACAGGTAAGCAAGGGCTTGATACAACCCTGGTTGCCCTCCAGCTGCTTCACCTTTTGCCACTGTTACAGCCCAACCTCCTTGGCCCCCCCACTCTGCCACTGGTCCATGATGCGGCTGCTGCCACTGTGCCCTGCGTCGGAGCCTAGAACTGCTGTTGTGGCACAGGGCACTCAGTGCTGGCAGCAGCTCTGGCTCCAGCAGCTCTGTGGTCTGGATCTGGCCTGGGATGCAAGGTAAGTTTGACAACCCTGTGCTATAAGATTTAATGTCAGAAGTGTCTGACACATTTTAAAATGAAATCTGAGACCACATGCATTTTCCCTGGTTTCACATGACATTATCAACTTCAGATCCCAACCACAAAGAAAGATTTGCTACAGATTTGAGTAGGTGGTTTAAAACCAACGTGCTTTTTTAATCATGCCTTAAATCAACAACCAAAAAATAAATAAACCCCAACCCAACACAGTCCAAAACAAAACCAAAAACATGAAACTCTTGATTTTTAAATGAGTTTTTGTTTTTTGTATTTGTCACTGTAGAGTTCTGTTTTTTTCAGCTTATCTATTAATATGTTTTAATCTTTCTTCATCATGGCTTGTGAAGTTAAACCAGCTGGCTAAATTTTTTAAGCTTGCATCAAAATTATGGTAAATTTGCCTTTTGGTAGGTTCCATTGTTGAACCTGAATACCTTTCTAATAGGCCTGTGCGAAGCGACTAGTATTCGCTTTGCATTCAGCCGATTTCAGGGCACAGTAATTTGATTCAGTGATTCAAATCACTGTCCCGAATTGATTCATCCTAATCTGATTCAGAGATTCGGCTGCAGCTGAATTGGCCAAATCTTCAAATCGGCCCCATCCCCCACCCACTCTCAATGGCTGTTTGCCTGCTCTCCTAGCTCCCAGGTCTTTAAAAAAAAAAAAAAAAAAGCCCCAACTCATTGACTGCTGCCAGGTGGGGGGGTGATCCTCGCTGCCCCCAGAAGCCACAAGGACACTGCAGCAGCTTTTTTATAAGGGTTGGGAGCTGGGGCTGGGCAGGGCAGCTGTGGGGGGGGGACGCTGGGACAGGGGGGGGGGGTCAGGAGGCGCTCAGGTGGGCTGGAGGATCAGACAGGGGCCTGGCAGGGGTCCCCCTCCCCTGCCCCCTCCTCCAGCCCCACTGCCCCCAATTTACCAACAAGGAGTGCAGGTCCAGCTCCCTGCTGCAGCCAGTGGGGACTGCCCAAATCGCCAAAGCTCTCCGAATCTTTTCCGAATCGATTTGGAGAGCTTCGAATCAATTCGGACCTTTTAATTGGTCTCCTGGTTTGATTTGGATTTGGAGATCCAGCTACCAAATCAGGCCAAATCTCCTCTGAATCGAATCAGCATCTGAAGCTTTGCACAGCTCTACTTTCTAGTGGTATCTTGTTTTTGTTCTAAATGCCCTGTGGCTTAAAATGTACACCTGCATGGACTGACACCAAAGACTTTGCACACAGACACTTCCAAAGTGAAACAGTCCCATATGAACAGCTCTGTTTGCCTAATGCCTAGCCAAAGCTTGGCTGATGCTTTTTATAAAGTGTTTGTTTCCCTGTCTTGTGGGGACTTACTTAAGAGGGTTTTGTTGTCTCTTGGTCTTTCCTAACTTCTGTTTTCTCAATGTGGCATCAGCACAGACTCTTCAAAACTTGTCTGTTGCACTGAGCGTAACATCTGGTTGCCACGGCATCACATGTTAAGCACACATCTCTACCGTTATGTAATTATTGGGATGTTGATTTACAGCTTTTTAATGTCAGGACCCATATGTTGTTGAACGATGAGGCTGAAGTTCAGCACAACAGAGCTTCAATAATGAAATATAATTCTGCCAAGTGCTGCCACGATTAGATGCTCTTGATGACTGATAACAAAACAAAATGCTCTTAAATATAGTTTCTTGACTGTACTAAATGTAAATGGTAGGTTCTTTTATTTAAGTAGGTTAGATAAACAACTTTTTAAAACAGATTCTCTTCTGTGTCCTATGAGTTGCACAGCTACACAGGACAAATTGAAATTCTCTTTTTTGCTCTATACAGTGGGTAAGAAGCTGAGTACTTTTGATTATATGGCACGGTACCGGCGCACATCGAGTACGAGGGACCAGAGAGTTGATTTGGAGGCTACAAAAAATCCATCTGACAGAATGGACCCCCTGCAGGTAGGGCAATGCCCCCTTTCTGTATCCCAAAATTTCTCCCTTTTGGTGCCTGTGCACTCTGCAAAGCTGTTCTTGTTGGAAATAGGTGGGGTGCATCTTACCTTATACATAGCCCAGGCTTCTATCATCAAGCAAGAAGGGATTTTTGATGGAATACAGTTGAGCCATGAAGGACTTTTACCAAGTCAGCTAAAATGGTAATAAATAAATAGATACCTCTGTCAGCTTATTCTTATGGTAGGAGATGCATGCTGTATTTAGGTGCTCATCTTATGGAAAAATGGACTTGCTTTAACAAATAAAAGCATTTTGGTTCCAGCACAGATATTAGCTCAAAAAAAGAACTGATAAACAAGACCTTTGTTGTCTTCACTCCTTCTACATGAGTGAGAGTACTGGATACGACGCTTTCCAGTTGTGTGGCTAAGCAATTCCATTAGCAAGAGGTCCATGTGTGTATCGTGACAGTGGAGAATTGCAATCTGCAACGTCCTGGCATATGCAAAGATAATTAACAGTGAAGTCATGCACTTCTTGCTCAGCAGAGCTGAATTCTTTGTGTCCATGTTAAAAATTGATACAGATTTTGTTTGTGGAGGGCTCTAGTGTACTAAAACACCAAGATGAAGCAAGCAATGCGTCAAGCATTCTGAAAGATGTGAGAACCCTTGCCCTCAGCCCCCAAATGCAAGCTGAGGCGAAGCTAGAAAGTTGAAAGCACTAAATGTGATTTTTGTTTCCAGCCCTCATGACTTGTCACTCAGTAAATATAACACTAACTTCATCAAAGGGCAAAACCTTTCAGAAGATTAGTAAGATCTTCTTACTAATTGGTTCTTCTAATACAGATTGGTAAGTAATGCTGTACAGGACAGAACACCATAATATAGTGAAACAAGTGGGATATCTAAATCTATGGAATGTATAGGAGCATCTTCTTCTGTTGATCTTAAATTTGCATGTACAGTTATCCATCAAAATGGCTTCTTTCTGTAAAAGTGATATTTAAATACCAAGAACTATTATGTGGAAAGCGCATCTTGACTTTCAGTTGGAATACATATTGCTTTGACTTGGATCCTACGGACTTTTTAAAACCTCAGAGCCAACAAACTTGAGACCTGCATAGTTTACTACTAAAAAAAAAAAAAAGAAAAAGCCACACATTCTACCTGTTCCTCTTCTTATCATGCCATGTTTTCTTCCTGACAATGTGGAGTCTCACTTTTTTTAGTATAGGGACTGCTTATGGTTGTTAGCATGTTTTGGGACACTTTGATAAATCAGAGCAAGGATTGTTTTAACAAAGCGGTATTTGCTTGTCATTGTTCAAAATTTTTGCAGTAATGAGCATAGTGTTTTTACTATATTTTAAAAAGCTTTTCCCTAGCTCACATGCCCTACACAATTCTAATATATAAAATACACTTTTTTTTTTTTTTTTAGGATATGTATTTAGCAAGGCAAAAAAAGGAGTGTGAAGTTCCAGTTACATCTAGGACCAGGTAAGTTATATTTTATATTGAACAAAGCTGCATTTAAAGATTCTGTTAATTCTTTGTAATTCCAGTTAACTTTTTTTTATCTGAAGGTTTAAAAATAGGTGTTTGAGTCCTATCAAGGTATAGTGTCTTTGGGCAGAGATTATGTATTGAGTAATACCAAAACCATTGCCGCTGCGTTAATGACATCCTTAAAAGATATAAATCCATATAGCAGAGATGTTGGTCGCATCTCCATAGTGAAGGATGCCTAGAGATCTGCTGACAAATGAAGACTTAAAATCCTCCCCTAAAGACCAAATTTCTTCACTAAGCTGAACCTGTTAATTTCAGAGGGCGTGTGTAGATGAAATGGGGGTTTACTTCACCCTAAATTGAAGTGGTGGGTTTTTAAAAAGACCGCTTCAATTTTAAGGCGAAATAAACCCCTGTATTGTGTAGACCACGTCTTACCTGCCTCTCCAGCAACAGAGAGGGGAGGGCGAGTTGCCAGTGGGTAGAGCGGTCCCTGGGCTGTGGGGAGGAGGGAGCAGGTGGGGGCTAGTACTTCCCTCCAAGGCAACAGTGGGGCCCGCGGCACCCACCCACAGGCACCTGGCTCGGGTGGTTCTGGGGGGCACCACAACCGTGGAGGAAAGGACTGGGTCCCCATGCAGCTCATGCAGACAGGCAGGCTCCAGGGGGGCAGGGGGGAAAGATCAGGGCTCACCACTTTACTTCGGTGGAGCCTGCTGTCCCAGGCTGCTGCAAGGCTGCCTGCACTGCCCCAAGCCTCATGGAGCCCAGTGCTTTGGTCCACAGCTGTAGAGCAGCAAACTAAAACTCCTTGGAGGTATTTTAGTTTGCTGTGCCCCAAAGTCATTTAAGGCACGTTACACCGCCAAATGTGCTACGGTGGCTGGAATTAATGCTTAATACACTGCTGATGCATGCCACAGAGACAGCAACTTGGGATGGGCGCCTTCCATGGTCCAGATTTCTCTATCTTGCTAGCAGCTAGGAACCTTGTCCTTTTCTCCTCTTTTCTTGCAGAGCCCAATTAGCTGGCTGAAACCCTAGGATGTCAAAGGATGTGGATTAGCCACTGCTTTAAGATTGAACACTCAAAGAATTAACTTCTTGTTTTTGGTAAAGGATACAAGATTAATACTGATGAAGTTGCAGTAGATTCCCAATAGATTTTCAGTTACAGTAGATTTTCAGTGGAGAAACTCTTGTGCCTCTGTCATGTTTTGGAATGGGAAATTGAATTAGCTGGAAGTCAGTCTTACCTATCATGATTGCTGTTCCATAAATTAATTTGTCACACTATGTATTATTAGTAAATAGCTACTGAACAGATAAGAAACAGTTGGCTTGAATAGATTATGTTCTAAAAGTATCACAATCTGATTGATTGACTTTTTGTTCCAGGACCTGAGACTTTGATTCTGTTCCCAACTCTATTAGCTCCTGTGTGATCACTAAGCAATTTACTTACCCACTCTGTACTTAAATATTTGCCTTTTACAGATGACAGAAATTGATGTTTGTCAGCATTGTGTGAAGTGCATTGAGATCTATAGATGATAAATGTTTAGTAGTTGGCAGTTGGTTTGGATGAGACTGCTCTCTCTGGAAACCTGACACAGTTTCTCTAATGCCTTCACAATAGTGAATACTAATATAACTACCAATTCTGCTGTGTTTTCTACATGTTGAACAGTGTTATTGCCTGTTTAGGAAGAACAAGGACCTTGTATGGTTTTTTGTGTTGTTTTTGGTTTTTTTGTTTGTTATTTTTAAATGGGGTGGAGCAAGGAAGCAATATGGAAAATTATATAGAATAACGTGTTTTTACTTCTTGAATTTCAAAAGGCCCTTAGGTATTGCCATATTTACTTGAATCCACGGGGAGGATTTTTTCCCCATTCAACATGGGAAGAAAAATCTTATATTTGAGTACAAGTACGGGGAATGGGAAGCAACTGCTGTGGCTCTGACTCTGACCCTGGGCTCAGGGCCCTGGAGACACAGAGCACGTGCTGGCTGCAGTACCCCACTTCCCCCATGCAACAGCAATGGCAGCTATAGTTCTCGCTCTGAGCTGGAGCTCCTCTGCCTGCTCTCTCCCCTCCCCTTCCCATCTATCCCCTGCTACTGCTTGCTGCATTGTTGGGGTGGGGGGAGAGGGAAGGATGAATTGAAGATGATCCTCCAAAAACTAGATTCTATATGTGGCAAATTATAACAAATTAATGCATTTTCTATATCTACAAACTAATGTCTTAGATTTGGGGAAATGCAATATATTACAATGGAAATACTAGAGCAATATATAACTGCAGTAGGCTTGATTTTAATTGCTTATGAAATGGCTGATGCTTAAGACTTCACATTGTGGTAGTGTTGGCATGATGGTTTAGTCATGAAATTATGCAAAAGCAAAGTACTGTTGCCCAGGTTTGAGGAAAGATCTGAAGCTCAAAGTACATCTGCTTCTCTCTCAGACCTGCCTAAAGAAGAGTACTCTGTACTCAAAAGTTTGTCTAAAATCTCTCTCAACGGTGCAGCTGGTCTGATAAAAGATAACACCCATTACATGTATCCTTGCTTCTGGTGTTTAAGATTAAAGAAACCCTGCAACATCATTCTTGCAAGATGAAATCATTCCAGCATTTTTGAAGAATTAATGTTTGCTCTGCTCATAAAAACATTTAAACATTAATTGGCTATTAACAATGTGAATCATATCACAGCCTGATGTTTATAAGTGTTTGTACTGACATGCTCTGTAATTAGTTCTACGTCAGCAATGAATTGCTATTTGAAAGTTTTGTTTTTAAGGCGTTATCTTTGTCTTCGGGCTTGAAAAAGATTTATGAAAATTCAGGCAAAGTTTTTTGGGTGAATCTGATGTCTTTTATTAGACCAACTTAAATAGTTGGGAAAAAAATTAAGCAAGCTTTCAGGTTTAAAAATTCATGAAAATTCAAGGCTTTTTTAATTGGCTGTCTTTGAGCTGGTATCTGACTCTAAGCTATAGTTGAGCAACAGAGTGATACCGGCGGGCTATGTGGTCCCTGAGCTGCGGGGAGCCCTAGTCCTTCCCTCTGCAGTGGTGGGCAAGCTGCGAGTGTGCCAGGTGCTGCCTCATCTTGCCTGATCCAACTTTTCCCTGAGCCAGCCCAGGGAGCAGTGCCCAGCAGGCTACCAGTGAGTGAGCTTGGGTGTAGCAACGTGGGTTTCCTCAGGCCAGCCATCACCAGCCCTGGGCACGCCGCCCGCTTATCTTTCCGGGCACACCTTGTTGGAAGTTAATAAGTTGGTAAATAAAGCGGGAGGCTGCCCATTTTTCTTCACACCCCGATATTAGGGGGTGCCCACGGCTCCGTACCACCCCTATATCACGGCCCAGGCCTCGCAGATGGCATCCAGATGTTACCAGCACACCAGCCCCACACTGGGCTCCAGAATCTTCCTGGCGGGAACCTCCTTTGAACCCTCCACTCAGGTGGCCTACGCCACCCTCATCTGGGCTGCCGAGCTTCTCATAGCTGGCTCCCTCTCGGGTGTGGTCCCCCACTCGGGACCTTCGGCCATACACAGGCCCTGCCCTCACCTCCAAGGCCAGGCAGGGTCCTGGGCCCATGATCCAGGGTGCCCCTCACGGTGGGCCCCTGGCCCTTCTGAGCATCTCGGCCCTGGCCCCAGCTTGGACCAGTCGAGGGGCACTCTAACGCTGGCCTCACTAACCCCACAGTCTCTCCCTAGGTCCCCCTTCCTGGATGTGAGGAGCTGGGGTACCTCACACCATGACTGGTGCTCCAGGGTCTCACAGGGGACTCTCACTCTCCCCCTGGGGCAGCAAGTCATGGTGCTACTACAGATGTTATTTCTACCCACCCAAAGGTGAGGGCTGGGGTTAAGGCACCCCTACTCGCCTTTCAATGGGGTGGTAACTGGGCTGGCATTTCCTGGGGGCTCCCACACCACTGAGAGCCCCACCAGGTCACCCACTTCTGGCAGGGTGCAGTTTTAGGTCATGCGCAGGACCAGGAGCCTCCAAAACCATCCCCTACAGCTCCTCCCTTACCTCCAGTTGATACCAGCAGTCCGGCTGCCAGGAAATGTTGTTGCCTGGCCCCCGGCAGCAAAACTGCCCTGTTTATATGGGCAGCCCAGGGTTCAAAATGGCTGCCCCCATCAGGCACCTGGCAGCTACCAGACCCAGGCCCTTAAAGTGGCAGGCATCAACAGTGCCCTGCCACATTGGGGAACAGTTGGATCAGGCCACTTGCTGCCTTTGAGCTGGGGCAGTATCTGGCTGGCTAGCAGCCTGCCCAGGCAGGCCCAGGGGACGTCACCACTGTGGAGGGGATGGCTAGGCCCCCTTGCAGCTCAGGAGCTGCTCAGCCTGCTGGCAGCTCGCCCCTCTGCCAAAAAAAAAAAAAAAAAAAAAGAGGATCGGGCCTCTTGCTGTTTCTGCCTTTAGCAGGCAGGGGGTGAGCTGACAGCTGCATCGTTGCAATTTGCAACGTTGCAGAGTAAACTACATCTGGATGTAGTTTAGTCTGCAACGTTGCAAATCTCATGCAATCTCATTGAAAACTCCCCAAAGTCTTGCATGTGTACACTGTGATGCCATTAAGCCACACAGTGACATTTTCATCACATGTAAGTGTTAATAGCGTCATGTGTACAAGTGCCCATAGAGACCAGCTGTTTCAGGTTAGACCTAGATCTGGCCTTGTTTGTTTTATTGGCTTGCAATAGGGATGTAATGTTTGTATAAGAGAGTTAGGAAACAGTGAACGTTTAAAAAGTACAGACAATCTTTTCATGTTGTGAACAAGAAGTGAAAAGTCACTAAAATATTTTAATTGTGAGAGCCTGAACTAACCAGGTAAAGTACCATATTTTATCACATATTATATGCCCCAGTATAATACACACCTTGTTTTTGAAGGGCAGAATGAAGAGAAGTAGATCAATTTCTGCCACCCAGCCACCCACCTGAATTATGGCTACATAAAGCAGGGATAGGGCATAATCTTCAGTTGACTTGCACTCCCTTTCCTGCTTAAGTAAAGCTGAAACCATAGCTGCTTCTGAAGACTGGTCTCCATTGTTGAATCTATGATTTTGAAAAGATCTAAAGAGTCTCCAGGGCTGTGAAATAGCAGGGGAGAGACCAGGAGAAGCTAAAAGACATCACAATTTTCCTGAAAATGTTTAGCTTGAGTAGTGGAACCTCAAGGCCATTAAAATGGAGACACAAATGCTAACACCTGTGGAGTGAAGAACAATGAGCCATTAAGTCAGTAGACTCCGTTAGCTACCTGAATAGTAATACTACAGCAGCTGAACTGTGGAGCAAGAATCAAAGCAGGATGCATCTATCCCAGGCAGAAAATCAGCTTCTCCACTTAATATACACATACCTCAATTTTGGAGGGAAAGGTGCCTTTTATTTATCTAAGTTGGTTGGCACTCGCAACTTGCACAGTTATATTCAGCATATCTGAATATCAAAGCACATTCAGCACCAAAGGCATGAATTAAAGTAACTAAAGAAGCCCAATTTTGAAATTGTTAGCTTGTGTTCTGAGTAGCATTAGAAATTCCTTTTCTTGGTATATGTAGAAATTACCTTCTTTGTTAGCCATCTGTTGTGCAGTTAGCTAGTGTGGTGCTGTTTGCTAGAGAGATGAAAAACCTAGATGGGGCACCAGATTGCATCCTGCCATATTGCCAGTGCAGTGGGATCCTGATCCAAGGCTCCCCCTGACCCGGCAGGTAGGAAGCTCCTGTGGCTGGGAGTCCCACCAGCTAATGTGGGCTCCCAGTCACGGGGGCACGTGGTGCACTCCTGCAGCTGGAAGCCTAGATTGGCTGAAAGGGCTCACAGCTGCAGGGGTTCACTAGAGTCCTATACCCCGGCTGTGCCCCAAAGGCCGTGAGCCCCAATCTGCTGCTGCTTTCATCTGAGGGGGCATACTGGGTTCAAGGGTTCTGGTGCATCCCTGTGGCTAAGAACAGCAGCTGATCGAAACTCCAAGTCTCATAGGCACTTTGTAGCCCTTAACTCTGGGCTGCCGAGGCTGGGAGCAGCAATCGGTTGATTGGCATTCTCAGCTTGAAGAACCCATGGGAGTCCAGGAGCCCCGATCACCCTGGTCACACATTCAATTAGTAGCTTGATTAAAAAAAACAGCCATAATGTTGTTACACATTTTGACTTATTTCTTGTTTTGTCATGCCATTAATTTCATTAATGTGGGCTAGGTAACTAGTTAAGATATGATTAACTGGTTAATTATGCTTCAAGTGTAATGTGTGCCAGAGGCCTAATGGTGACTTCGAGGTAAGTGAAACTTTTGTGTAAAAGTCACTTTTTTTCATAAGGCAGTTGTTCTGATTAGTTTTTTCTTTCATTTGTCATGTAACTCTGGAACTCCAGTAAAATATCCCTGTATGCATGGGTGACTTATTTCTCAACAGAGAACCTTTTGGCCAAGAAGTACTGCTCCAAAGACTTGTGTGTAAAGAATAATCCAATTTGCAGTCCTGCACAAAAAGCTGCCTCAAAATCCAGGCTGAACTGGGCAAAATCAGGCAGAGTAAAAATCTATTCCTAACTGTCTGTTTGCTTTAGTGGAGATTATATGCATATAGATACATATATAATTATTTTTTTAAATTCTTTTTTCTGTTGCTTTTTAAGGCATCAGGAAGCTGGACAACTCTCTATTAAACCCCCAAGTGTCATATGCACTGAAACTTCAGATGTTGCTTCCTTTACCAGTTTGTCTCTGAGTCCACAGGTAATGTTGGTTCATTTTTTTTTAAAGCAGAAATGCTCTGTCTTTATTATGACAGCGTATTGAAGCAAATATAGTGTTCTTGGATAGATATATCTTGGATAGGTAGTAGCAGAGGTACAATGTCATGATTCTTCAACACATTGTTGAAACTATTAATATAGCATGTGATTCATTGTCCCTCCCATGTTCTTTGTGACATCTTTAGAGCTGAAGACTTTTTAGTTAAAAGACCAGAAGAAGTTGTTAAAATTATTTAGTCTCCTTAAAAATTTATAAATGTCATCAGTACATTATCTTTTTTTTAATGTTTTTATTTTGAGAAGTATATTGGAAGAATTAACACTAAGGGGCAATTCATGTAATAATACAACAAGAAATATCTTAAGTGGAGAATAATTAATTACTCATAAAATAATTAATTAGCTAGCAGTCAATCTTACCAAGTAAGTGATGGATTATACAGGAAGTAAACTAAGTCATTGGTGATGCATGGGGTGCATGCGGGTGCACGTGCCCCCCCTGAGATTGGCTGCCGCCGACACTGTCGGCAGAGACTGTGGGCAGTTACCACTTGCTAGCCCCCACCCTCACCAGCAGCATCTGCGGGCAGTCACCAATCACTGCTGGCCACTGCTGATGCTGCTGTCAGCATCTGCGAGTGGTTGCTAATCTCCAGTCGGCACTCGCTGGCTCCCCCCTTGCTGCCTCCTGCAAGCAGTTTTCATGCCCCTCCAGCCTCAGGAGGCACAGGACATTCATGAACTAAATAAATAATTTGATTATTAGTGTCCTTTTCATGTTGCTTTTTGTTAAACTTCAAATTAATATGTGAAATTGTCTCTGAACATACTTTTATGCATCATTGTAATGTTTTAGGCAAAGTCTCTAATCTTGAATTTTAACATCTGATTGATTCTTTAGCTAAATGTGAACCAAATGACAACTGAATTGTCTGGGAACCATGGTCTATGCATGTAAATGCATGTAGGCATATATGTGTGGTCTATGGACATAATGAGCTTTCCTCATACTCTGAGACTGGTACAGTAGCAGGAATTGGAGTACTGTGCTGCAGTCACAGGCCAATTGTCCTCTCTAGAAAATCAGAAGGGAAAAAAAAATAAAATGACTTCTCCAGAGCACAGGAGGTAGAGCTAGGAGTATTTTGGTTTAGTAAGTGGGTATCCCTAGGTGCGTGTTGCTGTGACAAAGTATTTACATCTGTCCAAGAAGTGCACCAGAGGCAGCAAATAAGCATTATCTGTCATATAAGGTCTGTTTAAAATATGCAACAGACAGGATTTTTAAACACGTTTAATTAAAATAGAGAGGTGCAAGATGTACTTGCTTGTATCTTAGGTTCTCTTAGACTGTGGACAGACTTGTGTTTGTCACACTGCAAGAGCCACAGCACTTTGAAGCACTATAAAAATGTAGTTGTGCCAGGCACAAACAGACATATAGAGTGTACTAGCTGGAGCACTACAAAGTTGTAAAGGCATTCAGCAGTGTCCTGTCCAGCCAGGGGATGATGTGGGGTTGCTCAGTCTTGCAGCTATACTCCTCTCCCTCTGGGGCTGTGATCGGGGACTGTTCATCCTGTTCTCCTTCCCTCCCCTTCCTTTCCCTCCTAGGTGTTATAAAACCAAATGTAGCTTTCATTTTTGTGTTTGTATGAGCTATTAGTGGTAGGTATAAATGTATTATTGTATACTTATCACGTGACTTAAAGCAAGCTGTGAATTGATTGCTAAATCAAGGGCCAGAAGTGTTCATTTTCAGACTTTGGCTACTCAGAAAAACCAAGACCTACAGGGCAAAAATTAACCTCTAGAGTATACGCCTAGAAATGGTATGAATATCGATCAGCCAGGAAAGTGGCAAGGCTCTATTTTGCGAGAAGTTAGAGGCATTCACTTCAAACAGTGGCTGGTTACATTTCTAAGGAAAAAACCCTTAACAGGAAAACCTAAACACAGAAGGAAATCTCATGTAGAGTTTTTAATATTTCCATCTTCTTGAATAGAATGAAACAATAGGGGAGTTTAGAAGTTTATCTTTGGAAGGAGAAGAGAGATGTCTCTTTTTCAAGGATATATAATGAAAATGTAATTATATATAATATCCTTGAATACAATATTGAGTCAGGACAGATTCCTGACTGGACACATGGCAGCCTCTCTAGGGGAAGGGAGTCATAATACACATGATCTCTGAGAATTGAATAGAAAAATAAAGTATTTATGTGATCCCTTTGGAGAGGCAATGGTGCCTCGGAATCCCAGGACTTAGAAAAGTCTTCTGGTCCCTCAGCTAGAGAAAGCTGGGGATAACCTGATAATTGATGGCTCGAAAATGGTATTAGAGGTTTGGTTTTGGGAACTGGCTTGTAGATAAAGTAGATATGCATTAGAATAATGACCCAGGGCAACAGGAAGGGTTAATTGATTTCTAAAAGCCTGTTTGTGATGGTCTCTTCAAGGCCCGCTGTGTCTAACACAGGCAAGCAGATGAACAGGCTAGGAAATTGAAGGCATGTTCCACACTGTTCCATAATATGAGATAAGGTGACACCAGGTCACCATGCCCAAGTGCAGAGCCCTTGGTATTTCTGGTTTTGGTAGATGGACTAAATTAGGAGGAGAAACAGAAAAAGCCCAAATCAGGATGTGTGCATGTGATGGGTTTGTGAAACAAAGCAACATATTGATAGACAGAACTGGACAGTGTGACGACCACAGGGAAACCAATCAGTGATGCCCAAGGATGAAGTCATCCCAGAGGGAAAAAAATACAAAAGTAGGGATTTCAGAGCAACAGAGGGTCCCTGAGAGGGGGACCTGAGGCCACCATGGGCAAAAAGCACACCATCAGCCTATCTCATCCACCCCACTTAAGGGGTGGGGTTGACCTTGGCCTCCAATCTCCAGGCTACTGACATATGACCTTCAAGAGAAAACCTTAGAGTGAAGCTGTACCTTGACTCTGTGAACTGTGGGACTGGTAGATATAGAATAGTTTGCATTATTCTCATCTGCTGTCACTGTGTATCAATAAAATTTGCCTATTATCGAAAGGAGAGGTTGTGGCCAGTCTGAGGGTTTGGGTCCACCTGGAACAAGGTATCTGGGTTATAAAGCCAGTGCCAACAGTAATCTGGCAGGACTGTTGGCTGAGGAAAACATTGAAGGAAAAATGCTAGATGTTGGTGCTATACATTGGTGATGTGTAAGGGTTGCACGCAGGTGTATGTGCACCCTCAGAGATTGGCCGCCGCTGCTGGCAGTGCCTGTGGGCAGTCGCCACCCCACCCCCTTGCCACTGACACCACTGCAGCTGCCTGCAGGAGCTCCCTGCTTGTTGCCACAACGCCCCCACCACCACTGCCTGTGGGTGGTTGCTGTGCCTTCCCAGCCTCGGGAGGCACATGATGTTCATGGTGCTATATAGAGAAACAGTGACATTTTCTTTTATTTATTTGTACCTCTTTGCATTTTGTGTTCCACATCTAATGGTTACTTTTTCCTCATATGACCTATCTCTCTTGTATAATAAACTTTATGGATGTTGTGAATACCTTGCTGATTGTTAGTAGCAAGAGTGAATTTTAGAGCAATTGACAATGACCGATACTTTGCCTCTGTGATGAGGATCTATAAAGTTTGCAAACCAATGGCATATATTCTATAAACTGGAGGGCTTCCTCCTTCCTACTGGAGCTGCAGGGTCTGTCTGGTCAGGAGCTGGAGAGATTTTCTGGGGTGAGGCGTTACTAAAGGAAAAATCTAGTCTGTTCCCTGCAGGTGCCCAGCAGAATGGTGAGGGGAGGTCTGGGGCTTTGGGAGTCATCCCAACATCGCCTATGGCTTGTCACAGGTAGGAAGAATGGAATGCTGTGGGATGCTGGAGGACTGATAGTACCTGTAGAATGTCTCTATCCGTTTCATCAGGTATTTGTATATAGCCTATGGACATGGGGATATTAGCAGTGATTCAGTGGCAGCTAGCAGTGTGTTGGGGCGGGGGGGAGAGAAGGGAAGGAGGGTGGCAGGGTTGAGTTGGGGCAGAGGCAGCAGTGGCCAGATCTGAAGTGGCAACCCACCTTTGGATCTAGCTGTGTTAACATAGCCTGCTACTCCTAACAAGCTGTTAATCCCTGCTATAGAGAACTGTTTGTTATCTTTCAGTCATTTCACTTTTATACAATTAGTAGAGTTTGGAAAGACCAAATGTGTTTGGCACAGCTAACAGAAAAATAAGAAATAATTAATATAATATATAGAGGCTTATTTGTCAGAGGACATGCTGGGTCTCTAAGCTTTACCCAACAGGAAATGCATGATAGCCCCAGGAAATGACAAAACATCTATTTTATGGGGGTATGAGACTGACTGTCAGGCACCTTGAGCAGATATTCCCTGAATCAGTTAAAAATCATGCCAATTTAGCTTATAACAGCCCTAGAAGAGCCCAAAAATTTCAGTTGCAAGCAGGCCATGTGAGTCTTTTGTTCACAAAACATTATACCCTAGCTTTTCTGAGCATGAGTAGTGAGGTGGAAAACACCAGAACAATCTTCTGACCCCTTGTTTTGCTTTTCTTTTTAGCCAACAGTATCATGGATAACACAATTTTTGCTAAAGAGTGCAAAAAAGAAACACTTGGGAAATTTTATGGCTCCAAATTAAAGGGCTCCAAATATAGGTGCCTTGGTATCTCCATGGTGTCTGCAAACTGTTCCAATATTGAAAGGAGATACTGATATTCCATTACTAGTATTTATTACGGGTGTGTGAAGTGGACCATATTTGATTCAGATTCAGCCTGATTTGGGGGACAGTAATTCGATTAATTGATTCAGATTGATGTCCTGGTTAGATTCTGCCAAATCTGAAGATTCAATGCTGATTCAATTTGGCCATAGACATGGCTTTAAATGTCTCTTCGACATACCTCAAGGTGCCAGGCATGGCTCATGAGCACTGAGATGGTGGGGTGCATGGAGCATCCCACAGGAGCGCAGGCCCCCCCCCC
>NW_005841919.1:2437531-2459993 GCF_000455745.1 Alligator sinensis
CGGCATTCACAAGCTGCCTGGTACCTTGAGGTACGTAGAAAAAACATTTAAAGCTGTGTCTATGTCCAAATCATTGAATCTCTCCAAATCGATTCAGAGAGATTAAAGGGTCTCCTGATTTGATTTGGATTTGGAGATTCAGCTGCCAAATTGGGCCGAATCTCCGCTGAATTGAACCGGCGACCAAAGCTCTTGAAGACCCCTTAGTAACCCCATTTATTTTCAGCATAAATACTAAGTCCTAGTATTTATGCTGAAAGTGTGTGAAATTTCCTAGAGGCAAGGATTGGACCCACTGCATAGTTTGGATAGAGTTGGACAAGCTTTCCAATGCAAGACATTTGCCAAGCATGAGAGAGAGAATTGCTAAACTAAAGGAATATACCATCTAATATGCTGCTATTTTTATTCAGGGAATCTCTCATTTTCATCCTTATCAGATGTTAACATTACTGTAAAGTAGTAGAAAGGGATATAGGGCAAGCAAACAGTCTGTTCATTGTCACAGAAAAGTTTATTGTAGATTATTGTTTTTTCAAGCAGGCAAACCACAAAGTGTGCTGAACCTTAGTGAAAAACTGCAATTTATTGTTCACTTATTTTACAGCTACATGTTTTTTGTGATAAAAGACAGGAGGGCACAGAAGGATCTGGATGGATCTGTATGGAAAATATGCAAAGAGGTTTTAAAAATATATATGCAAAATCTTAGTGACTGAAAGTGGTGACACTAGTGTCTTCACTGTCCTTGATTTGATTGTGAAACACATTGCTTAAATTTTGCATTGGGCTTAAAAAAAGCCTTTCACTCACTATGAACGTCTCCCGGGTTATTTTGCGGGGGGGTTGTTGGGTTTTTTGGGGGGGGAGGGGGGGGATTATTGTTTTCATAGAGGAACTAAAAATACTTTTTTTACAAAAATGCAAATAACTTTGACTATCTGCTGGAAGGCTACAAATGCTCTGCAAGGAACAGGTGAGTGATGTTTTGGTTAGTTTCACTTCTGCTATTTAGATTTCCATGAACAAGAATGAAACAGTCAGAAGTCATGTTGGTGTCATGCTGCTCCTGGGAATAGTCATGCCAAGTTGCATAGCCAGACGCTCGTGTTCTTGGGAGACTAAAGTACAAAGAACCATGGGTGGGGGAGAAGGAGAACAGAATAGAAAAGATTTTTCTATGCACACTTTTCCAACAACCAGGAGGATCTGGGAACAGGATACTCAAAGCAGCTATCACAAAAGGCTTTAACTGTTACATGCATAATAAGAACATCTGCCTTAATATTAAATGTGCTTTTAAAGGGATATAAAACCTTTGGGATGTAGCTACGCCACTAAAGGCTCTGAAGCCAGTGGGAATTTTGCCCCTAAACTGAATTGGTAGCAAGAGTGGCCACTAATTGCAATTGTAATTGCACTTGCCCTATGGGCAGATCATTTCATCACCATCTATAGCAGTGCTCTCTGTATCCTCCTCTGCAGCCTTCAATAATGGCCACTGTTCGGCAGGAAGATGCAGGGAGTCAGAAGCCTGTAGTCAGTGGATCCAGTGCAGCCTGCAAAGAGATCTTTATCCTAGTACTTAGGGTCAGAAGGAACCTAAACAGATCATCAGGTCTGACCCCCTGTTCCGGGCAGGAACAGGTGCCAGGATCATATCATCCCAGCCAAATATCTGTCCGGCCTCCTCTTGAAGACCCCCAAGGTAGGAGAGAGCACCACCTCACTTGGGAGTCCATTCCAGAGCCTGGCAGCCCTAACTGTAAAGTAATGTCTCCTGATGTCCAGCCTGAACCTTCTCTCTAATAATTTGTGGCCATTATTCTTAGTAACCCCAGGTGGTGCCCAGGGGAACAGAGCTTCTCCTAATTCCCACTGGTCCCCCCAGTGAGTTTGTAAATAGCCACCAGATCCCCTCTCAGCCTTCTCTTGTGGAGGCTGAATAGGTTCAGGCCCTTTTTAGCCTCTCTTGATAGGGCCTGCCCTACTGCCCCTGGACCATGGGAGTGGTCCTCCTCTGAACCCTCTCAATGCTAGCCACATCCCTGTTGAAGTGTGGTGCCCAGAACTGGACACAGCACTCCAACTGTGGGGTGACCGATGCTGCATAGAGGGGGAGGATCACCTCCCTGGACCTGCTTGTGATGCATCTGTGGATGCACAACAAGGTGCGGTTAGCCTTACTGACTGCTTCCTCGCATTGGCGGTTCATGTTCATCGTGGAGTCAACGGTGACTCCAAGAAACTTTTCTGCCACCATGTTGACAAGAAGGGTGTTCCCCAGCCTATAGGTATGTTGCAGGTTCCTTCTCCCTAGATGCAGCACCTTGGACTTGTCTGCATTGAATTTCATCCTAGTCTCATCCTCCCACCTCTGTAACCTGTCTAGATCTAGCTGGATTCTGTCCCGCGCCTCCAGCGTGCCCGCCTCACCCCACAACTTGGTGTTGTGAGCGAGTTTGGACAGTGTGCATTCCACACTCACATCCAGATTGCTGATAAAGATGTTAAACAGTACAGGCCCCAGGACCGAGCCCTGGGGGACTCCATGGCCCACATCCCTGCAGGTTGAAAACAACCCGTCCAGCACCACTCTCTGGGTGCGACTGTCTAGCCAACTTGCCACCCATCTGACTGTGTAGGCATCAATGCCAGTTGCCAAGTTTTTTTTTAAGAGAATGTGGTGGGAAACCATGTCAAAGGGCTTCTTAAAGTTCAAGAAGACACCATCCACCTCGACACCCTCATCCAGGGACTTTGTGACCTGATCATAAAAAGAAACCAGGTTAGTCAGACAGGACCTGCCCTCAGTGAACCCATGTTGGTTGCCCCTGAGCATTATCTCCCCTGCTGAGTCCCTGCAGATGTGCTCCTTGATAATTTTCTCAAAGGTCTTCCCAAGGACCGAGGTAAGACTGACTGGCCTATAATTGCCGGGGTCCTCCTTTCTCTCCTTCTTGTAAATGGGGACCACATTGGCCCTTTTACAATCCTCTGGTACCTGGCCAGAGCCCCACAAGCACTCATAGAGCCATGCCAGGTGCCCCGCTATGGCCCCTGCCAATTCCCTCAGCACCCTCAGGTGAAGAAAATCTGGACCTACTGATTTAAACATGTCCAATGTCTGGCCCACCAAGCCAGAAGTGATGGCAATTGGCAGCAGGGGAAATTGGGTGGGGAAGGGGTAGCTGTGTGGTGGTGGGCCACCTTTTGGACTGAGTTGTTTAATTAAGCTTGCCATTGCTAAAGGATAGCTCTGGCTCTCTGTCTGACCAGGGTTCCTCCTAGTGTATTATACCGCGCTCCTAGTTGCTTACAGTCCTATAAACTCTAGAGAATGGCCCTCAGATTAAAAAGTGAAGAAATGGTCATCCTGTATTCTAGGACATATGTTGAGCTTTTACAATGTGACTTCTCATTTGTTTACTCTATATTGGTCTCTTGGAGGAGTTTCTTTTAGTGGGGATCAAATAGCTTTTAGGGGAGATCACTTTTGTCAGTGTGAAAGACTGACTGAAGTAGCAACATATTGCACTGGAATTGGACTCGGCCCAGTGCCTTGACAATCTGCGGTGTCTGAAGTCAATTTACACTCCTTCCCTTCTTTTTTTTTTTAAGACTGTGCCAAAAAGACCCAAAGAAACTACCTGTCACAATAGTAATCAGAACGTAGAAGTAAATGCAGCTGAAACGATAAACTTGAGAGGTAAGTTGTTACAGTGCTCTTTTTTTTATTTATAGAGGAATGATAGTGGTGTGTTTTTTTTCTTAAGCTCTAAATATTCATCCAGCCCAGTATTGACCTGGACATATCCTGAGAACATAGCTTGGACCTGCATACTGCAGGTCAGTTCTTCTCTCTTTTTGAAAGTGTAATGTGGCCAGCTATTTTCAGTGTTTTCAGGAGAAAGGTTTAAAACCCATATTGAGCCCTGGTGTAATCAGATTCAACTCCATGGATTTTAGTGGAGTTTGCATTCATGTTCATGAGGGCCCTGTTTTTAGCCTGAATATCCATACTGAGATAAGTTCTGAAAATGATTTGCATGTGTGGATTATTGTTGTTTGTTTGTATTTCTTAAATTAAAATTTTGCTACAAATGTGTTGTCTAAGCACCCAGCACTTGCCAACTTAACACACCTATTTCCTATTCTAAAACAGGTGATATTGGTAGATGTATACCACCAGTAAAAGTTATGGTTGGCAAATATGGACTTATTAGTACCAAGCCCTGCCTAATATGTTCATTGCTAATATGCATGTGTGGTATTATTACACACAACTTGTTTTCTTGAAGCTATAAGAATTGGGTTTTTGTGTAGCTTAGTTAAGTTGGTATCCAAGCATCTGCATTATAACTTTATAAAAAGTTCCAAACTGCTATATCTTAACAAATCATAAATTAATCATTTTGGGTCTGAAAAATGCAAGCATTATATTTGATCTTAACTTTTGAAAATATAGGCTATTACAATTCACTGTCACCATTTATTATATTACTCTGACTATTGTATATCAAGCAGAGCATTTTTTTTTCCAAAAAAAACACTTAGTTCATGGAGAAGGAAACACAATTTTCACAAGGTATCTAATATTAAAATGGTGTACCACTTTTTCTTCTGCTAATCAAGAATTCAAATAGTTTTCAGACTTTGGATTTTATTTTGCATTTTTTTTTAAGAAAAAGTAAAATGTTGCTTTAGTGTGTTTGGGGACCAAATCTGGTTTTAGAAGTCTAGCTCTCAGAACATTCACTTTCTATTTGCTTCCCAGCAGACTTGCAGCCTAACTGTGACCAATGGCTAAATAGGTCTCATCAGGAAAATCTCCATGAGAATCCCATGATGAATAGCACTGCTCCAAAGCAATCTACAGACAAAGACAGACTGGCCATCTCTGATGAGGTCCTAAGCCCTGCTGAAAATGGAAGGTCTGATGCTCTTCTTGAGGCACAGGCTCAGGCAGAAGAAGACACTGAAATGTCACAGAGTGGAGGTTTTGCTTTTCCGTCAGCAAACAGAAATGTCTCCCCTGAAACATTTTTTTCAGACTTGAAAAGTAATCAAAAGTAATACTGACTAGAGAATGGGAGCCCTGGTTATGATTGGCTTGTGAGGGATGAACAGCTTTGACATATGTTATGTCTACTAGAGATATCTATAACACTGCTGAGAGCTGTCTGGATTCATCATTTTTGAGGGCTACAGTGTAGTGGAGGTTAAAAAAAAAAAAAAAAAGTGTGCGGTCATTTTAAGAGTAGGTTGGCATAATGTCTCAGGTATGCTGTAGGCATTGCTGTCTACCACTGTCTTCCCCCTGCTTTCTGTTTGTGCTTATACAAGTTATCTCCCTCTGGCCCTACCCCCTTTGCTCACTTCATTACAAGATGTGATCGGTGTTGGAGCTGAGAGAGGACTTGCTGTGTCTGAGCTTGTAGCACCTGCTGCTGAAGTGGCCAGTGGGGAGGGGTAACTGGCAGGGAGAACAACGCTGTTCACCTGTTCAGGGAGAGAGAAAAGTGAAGAGGCAAGTATCATTTTGAATGGTAGCAACAAAGGGTACTAGTCCCAAAAGGTGAAGGGATGGGATTAGTTTTATGGAGACTGGATGAATGTTCACCAGGAAGAACATTTCACCTTCAAGAACATGTTGTGTCACCTTGTCTGTTTTTCATTACTTGTGTGTCAAACCATTTTAAACAAAAGAACTAGTTCTTCATAATTACAGCTAACATTGAAAAAAAGCGCAGTTTGAGAAAAGCCTTGTGTTAACATCTCTTTCTCAAAGCCACTTTTGCAAGAAAGTGGATGATCCTTTGAGTTGTGCCTTGAAAATGATTCCCCATTTTCTCAAATAGTTCCAGGTTTAATTATTGAAAAAACAAAAGAACAAAACTTTCTGATGAGCTTTGGTTATTGACGCATTTTAATGGATTCTGAATTTGGTGTTCCAGTTAACTTTTAAGATAAATCTTCTTTTATTTTGAAAATGTATAGTTAAGTATATTTTGCACAAAGGGAAAAGGATACATGTGCAATGTGCTAGATGTGGAAATATGTATTTAATTTATACAGAGGCGTTTAGCTAACTGACTTAATTTTTATTCCTTGCATGAACTGAAGTGAAGTGGTCTGAAGGGGAAGGCAGTTATTTAATGATTCAGTTCTTTTTATGTGAATTGTAAGAAAGTAAGTTAATGATGAAACCTATAAATAAAGTTCCTATTTCATAAATGAAGAAGAGGGGGAAATAAACTTGCTTTTAAACTGTTCATGATGCTTATTATTGGATGTAAATCTGCATGACTTCAACAGTCAACCAATACCCACTCCTCAAACAAGCTGTTGCATTGCTGTTCTAAATCAAAAGTAAGTACCACCAACATTCAGGCACTTTCTTATCTATATGTTGTTTTGTTTTCAGGATAACATCTGAAAGATGATTAACTTTACAGGTCAGAAATAAGTAACTTGGTCAAGCTAGTATTGTTTTTTCAGATTTAACTTTTTATGTATTTTTTTTCAATTACAGCGAAGAAAAAGCCCTCACCAAGACATTAAAAAGTATTCTTGGATTATTTGCCTATTACAGGTTCCATGGTTTCTAGGATATCCTTGGAACACAATTTTCTATTTTTTTTTTAAAGAAGTCCTTTTTTCAATTCAATCCATGTACATACAATGAAGTAAAGAGGGACATATGTTCCATTAGGTTTTCTCCTGAAGTTTCAGCTAGCTAGCTGAAAGCCAATTCAATCTGATGCTAAATTCTAGATGTAATATGAGGTATTGGCGCTCAAATTTTGAGCATTACTGCTATGTGCTAGCTAACAGTTTTTATATTTTGCATTATAGGAAAGCCCAGAGGACCAAGGGGGCATCAGGACTTCATTCTGCTAAAGTGGAGCTAGTTGGGGACATACTGTCAAAGGAAAGGCCTAGATTGCACTTTTGGAAGCACAAGGCTTTAGAAAACCGCAAGCCAGATGCCAGAAATCACAAGATGCTTAAAAATCGTAAGTTTGGAAGGGACCTCCAAAGTCTTCTAGGCTCACACCTGCAGAAATGCAGGATTTATTAGTTCTAAACCATCCCAGATAGATATCTAGCCAGCTTCCTGAAAACCTCCCATAAAGGAGGCTCCACAGCTTTCCTGATAAGTTTGTTCCGTCATCCTCATGTTCTTTCATAAGACGATTTTCTTGGTTTGTTCCACAATTACTTTGCTGCAATGTAAACCCTTTGTCTTGTGTCCTGCCCTCTGTGGTGAGGGAGAACAGCGTTTCACCCTGCCCATTTTATGGCAGCCTTTCAAGTATTTGAAAACTGCTATCTTGTTTCCCACTTAATCTCCTTTTCCTCAACTACACATGCACTTCAGCTTTCCCCACACATCTTATGTTTCAGCCCCTTTACCATCCTTGTTGCTTGTCTCTAGGTGTGCTCAGTTTTTTGTTTTTTTTGTTTTTTGGGTTTTTTGTGACTAGAACTGGACACAGGATGATGCATGAGGCCTCAGTGGTACTACTGCTTTTCATGTTTTGTATTTGGTGATTCTGTTAATACAAGCCCAGACTTTTATGTACTCTTTTGTGACCAAATTTGATCCATCATAACCCCCAGATTCCTCTTGAAAGTCCTACTGCCAAACCAGTTGTCCCCCACGTATATATCCATTTACTCCCCTAGGTGTGGCACCTTGCATTAGTCTTTGTTGAATTTCATTTTGTTGTCTACTGCCCGAGTCTCCAGCTTACCCAGGTTTCTTTAAGGATTTTAATGACATCCTCCAACATATTTGCAACTTCTCTATTTTGTGCTGTTTGTGTTTCTGCAACCAAGTCTTTTAATAATGATGCTAGGCAGCACTGGGACTAAAACTGCTTGGGAAACTCCACTTGAAGACATCTTGCCAGTCTCGCATCAATTGGCTTTGCTAGTGGCTTATTCAGCCAGTTGCCAACACTCTCCTGCCCCTGCCTGATGTAGCACTTGCCTCACAGCATCTCTCAGATGTGAAAGCAATCCAGTTGCAACATCCGTCATCCCATTGGTCACTAGGATAGATTCTGGGCTAATCTGGTTGGCAAGGCATTGGTCCCTTCCTCCTCTGCATGCATCCTTCCTGAAGTTGCATGCATGGTTGACAAAGACAGCCTTCCCAGACCTTGGAATGCCATTCTCCAGTTACAGGTGTACAATAGCTGCCCTCCTGCCTGAACCTCCAAAGAAATATGAAGCTTTGAGTTCTTCTTGCTTGTTTTAATGTTCTACAATTTTTAGGGTTTACTTCAAGTATTAAAATCCCTTATTGAATGGATATGCCTACCTGCTCTACTCATGTATCAGGTCCTGGAAGTGAAGCAATATAGTCACCTTTAGAGTGGCACTGAGGGTGCATTAATATGCATACCCAAGACAGACCTAGAAATGAGCAACTCTCAGAGATTTTCCTAAGTTGACTACAGACATGTCTATATCACTGTAGCAGATCCTGATGAGGAAATGGCTAAGCATGCCCTGCCCACTGTAAATTTGCCAGAAGTCCTGCGATGAATTCGGCCAGCTCCTTCAGCACTCTCGGATGAAGTTCATCCAGTCTTGCTGACTTCTAAATGTCTAACTTTTCTAACTGATCATGCACCAGCTCAACATCTACAGTAGGAAGGTGGTCATTCCCACCATGCCCATTCTGAACCTTATCTAGTAGGATTTTTCCCCTTAATCCGGTGAAATACTGAAGCAAAGTAGTCATTCAGGAGCTCAGTTTTCTCCTGAGTGTCAGTAACCAGCTGTCCTGAGTTGTTAAGCAATGACCCCATGCTTCTGTTTGTTTTCTGACTGTTCCCTGCATACCTAAAGAAGGATGTATTGTCCTTGATTTCTGTTGCTAGTTTAAATTCAGTTGCTGCCTTAGCCTTTCTAATCTGCTCCCTACAAGTGCAGGCCATTGTTGTATAATCTTCCTTGGAAACTGTCCTAAGCTTCCTTTGTTTGTATACCTCTTTCTTCTTTTTCAAGAGGACCATTATATCCCTATTAAGCCAAGAGGGCTTACCAGCTCTTCTGGTACCTTTCCTCCACATGGGAACGGACTTCTTTTGTGATTTGAGGATTGTGTCCTTGAGGAACAACCACTCTTCATGCACTTCTTTTACCTTTGGTCCCTGATCCTGCAGCGCTTCTTCTACTATTGCCCTGAGCCTGTTGAAATTCACTTTTTTGAAGTCCAAAACTTCAACCCTGCTAGCTGATTCGCCTGCCTTGCAATGGACAGTGAACATGATGGTTTCATGGTCATTGTTGCCCAGGCTACCCTCTATATTCAAGTCGCTCACCATATAGTCTCCTTTGGCCAAGACTAAGTCTAGGAGAGCGTTACCTCTGGTTGGCCCATGCAGTCCATGCTGGTTGGCCGTGGGTCAGGAAGAGCTCTTAATACAGGTCAGGAAGCAATGCAACTGATCCAACTTAGCTGAGTGTTCCTCCCAAGAGATATCTGGGTAATTGAAGTCACCCGTGATGACTATGTTCCATGTGCGCACGGCCTCTGCCAGCTCTCGAGAGAACTCCAGATCGAGCTCCTCCCCATGGTTAGTTGGCCTGTAGTATACACCTACAGTTAGATCTCTCTCACCACCCCTCTCCTTCCACTCCCCCCGATAGTTTGACCTAGAGGGTTTTGAGCCGCTCTTCTTGGAGCTGATGTCCGCTTCCAAGGAGGTGTACTGCTCCGTCACATAGAAAGCTATACCTCCACCTTTCTTCCCTACTCAGTCCCTTCTGTGCAGGATGTAGCCCTCTATGGCTACGTTCCAATCATGTGAGGAGTCCCACCAGGTCTCCGTGATCTCTACTAGATTGTAATGCCCACTGGAGAGTAGGAGGGCTAGCTCCTCCTGCTTGTTCCCCATGCTTCTGGCATTAGTGTACAGGCACCTGAGTCCTCCAGTTGAGACCCTTGATTTCCTATCATGCTAAAGGAGAACCATTCCCTCAGCTCTTGCAAGAGTGGCTCTCTAAGTGTCCCCAACTTTGGAGCTTACTTGTGCGCCGGTCCCCAGGCATGCTTCAGTTAATGCTTTCCTGCCTCCCGCCAATCTTAGTTTAAAGCCCTATCTAGAAGTTTGGCCATCCTTGCCAAGAACAGGGACTTCCTCCTCCACGTGAGGTAAATGCCAGAGAACACAGGGCCTTATCTCCTTTGGTGAGGTAAATGCCGCCCCTTCCCTTCTCCCTGAAGTGTATGAAGTACAATAAAAACTCAAGAACAAGAAGGCTGTAATCTTTCACTCTTCTATGATAAAGGAGACCTGAGACAGAACTAAGTGGCAGAGTGCATGGACTTTCATGATGATGTGCTCTGATTTCTTTGCAGATGGTTACATTCTTACTGGCTTCACTCTTTTAGGGACTCCACTCATTCAGTTGCCTCTGGAATAGTAGATATGGACAATGAAGATACTTAAGGGAGGAACTGGACTGCTTGAAGTATGAAAAAAAAAAAATCAGAGGTGGAGGCATCCTGGGCAGAGGGGGGCGGTTGAACTGGCTGAAGTGGGAGCAGGGCAATGAGTACAGAGTTGATTCCCTGAGTGAATGAGAAGTATTGTCAGAGTATGTGGTGTGACCTCATTAGATCTGAACGAGTTTCTGTGTAGCTGGTCTTTCCAGCAATCAATGTATACCAGCTTTTAAACATGGTACTGTCAACACATTTTGGTCCCACTCTCAGGTACATGTTTCATTTACTTTGCATAAGGAGGTCCTTTTAGCTCTTGACACCTATGATGTTTGGGGGGAGGAGAGTGATTGATAAAATTTTAGCCAGTCCTGCGTTTCTGTTTTCCCGACAAAAAGCAGCAAGGTTTTAAAAAGCCCTGTTGAGCGCATCAGCTTCCCCTCCCCCAAAATGATTTACACGTCAGTTATTCAATTGTTTGGGATATGTTTACTGGTCATTATTGACCTCTTTGTTAACACAGCTACTGTTGACATCATTCCTTATCCAAAGGAGATAAGGCCCTGTGTTCTCTGACATCTGTGCAGGGCAACCCTCCAAGACCAAATTCCCCATCTCTATCTGAAATGTTTGTTTTATGAGATTTTTAACGTGACTTGTTTACACCAAAAACAAACAAACAAAAAACTCCCCAAACCCTGTCAATGTGTGCAATATTCTCTGTTTAGAAACAAATCAATAATTCAGTTAAATGATGAAAGAATGTGCTTTCCAGCTGCTGTTTGTAGATTTTTGGTTGCTAGGGTGTTGATACCACAGCATAACCCAGTCCCATGGTTACGGTCTGCATATCCTTGCTGTTCTTGACAACGAGGTTAAAGACTCTTTACCCCATCAGCTATCTGATTAGAACAGGCTTGGAAAATGAATGCTAGGAAAAAATCTGCTGCAGCCTGTGTAAGGATTTCACAGTTCCTTCTTTCATCTAGCCTGGGGGCTTATTGCGTAGCTGAACAGACCCCTTGTTTTACCTTATTTTTTTATGAAGTAAACCTGATTGTTCATTTTATTGACCCTATAGAAGGAACAGTTGCCCTTCCACACAATTTCTCTGGGCTTGCTAATTGATGGCTTTATGCCATTCTCGAATGCAAGAGCAATTTCTGCAGAATAAACCAATGGTTGCATTCTTGCTAAAACACAATTAATCAAGTGTTATGAATAATCCCTGTGCTTCCCAAGACAAAACTCTGGCCCCCAGCTGTGCTCGGAGAATGAGATTTAGGCTGACATAACACAGGCTTCTTTGGACATCTCCCAAATATCAACTGTGTCTTGTATGTGATATGCTTTGACTGTTCCTGAAATCACTCCCCGTGATCTATTTCTGAACACCCAAATGTGCCAAGGGCTTTGCAAACAAATGAAGGCAGGACTAGAAAAGCTCCCCAGTTATAGTGTGAGATGAGACTAAAGAAGCCAGAGTAACCAACAAATGTGTGTGTGATTGAGGTAGGAGACAGCAATAAGCAGAGAGGATGACAAAGGTTACAGTAATCTTGTTAAGGTGCCAGGATCGGCACTTTTTTTTCTACTTCTCCTACTGATAATTACCCAGTGTTTTCATTCCAAACCGCATGCATTCATTTATGCCTTCATTCAAGCTCTTTCATTGTCACCACTCGCTATAGTTTTTGGCTGTTTAATCCATGCCTGTTAGCTTGCCATCTTCCCCTGTTATCTTGCTCTTACTCCTCCAGTTAATAGCCAATACAGAACAACTCTCAGAACCTGGAATTTCAATAGATTGTGACCTTCATTATGTTAATATGTAAAGGCAGTAGTGTAACTAGAGGTGGGTAAGCAGGGCACAAGCCCCAGGTGCTGATTTGGGAGGCACCAGCATTCCTGGCCCTGAAGAGTCTACGCTACTGTCACCTGCACTATGCTTCAGCTCATGCCACGGCAGCAATTGCAACAGCCCCTATGTGGGAAGGTAAGTGCTCAGCACCTATCCACATCTCCTGGGGTGCCAACATTTCCAGGTATGCCTCTGTTTAAATGCATCTCTGTTATCAGCCTGTCGGCATTCTGGACTCCTCTGATTAATTATAGTGCATCCTAAGCTTAATTGGTAAGTGTCTTACAATATTGAGAAATGTGCAGGTGTGATTAGTAAATAAAAATCAAGAAAGAAAAGTCCAGTACAGGTAAATATCCAAACAGTTGGGTGCTTATTCATACCATCTAAGACTCTTGTTCCTACTACCTTTTTAAAACTAGGCCATATACTGTGATTCTTGAATTTTCTTGCAAGATATGTTCTGGTCAAGTTGGAAATGTTCTGATAACAACCATATGCTTGAACTTCTGGTCCCTGTCAGGGTCCCCATTCTCCCAGAAGTTCAGGGAACTATTTTTATGGAAACAAAATTGGGAAGAGAAAGAGTCCAGTCCCTTGCTGTCACCAATAGTCATGTTATATGACCCTTTTCATAAGGTGATCAAGCTCCATCTTAAAACTGGATAGGTTTTGTACCACCATTAGTCCTAGTGGGAAGCTGTTCCAGAACCTCATTCTTCAGACAGTTGGAAACCTGATGCTAATTTTCAGCTTGAAATTAGTCATGGCTAGTTTTACATTAGTTTGTTCCAGCTTTGTAGCTTGAAGAGCTCTTCTTCCCTAGTGTTCAGGGACATAGTCAAGGCAGATAATGATTCAAAAGAGGTGATTGCCTATGAGCTGCTGTTTGTTTGGGGGCTGAGAAGTGGGATATGGGTTGTAGCCATGTTGCTCTAAAAAGCAGAGGCAGACAAAACTCTTGGGGTTGAAGCGATATCTTTTATTAAACCAACTAAATAGCAACAAAATATTTTTTTTGCAAGCTTTCAGGTTCAAACACCCTTTGTCAGGCAGAGGAAAATTCAAAGATTGTAAAAGTGCTCCTAGGTAGAAAGAAACTTCATCTTGCACAGGGGAGGTAAAAGATGGTAGGGTTCTCCTGGGTTTCCAAGTCCATTTGTGAAAAAGTTGCTCTGTGACTATGCAGGTTAGGCAGAGACAAGGCTCCATCAGGCTTCTTCCTTGAAGGTGTCAGATGTAAGGCAGTATCCCCGTGGGACAGATTCCATCACTCTGCTACAGGGTTGCCATGTAGGAGAGATGCCTCAAGATTTTTGCCCTACCTCTCCAAGTCTATATATGCTGAAGCTGGCATTTACCTCTGAATGTTCTTAGGCCAGTCAAATCCCTTCTCAGCCCCTGTGTTGAACAAGGCAAGCTCTTTAGTCTCCTCTCTGCTCATAAAATAGGCTTTCAGGTCTTCAGATTATTGTAGCAGTCCCTTTTTTAATACTTGCTGCAGTTGGATTCCATCTCTAACACAGGTGATCTGGAAGTGTATACAAACTTCTAAAAAAGGTCTCACCCACGCTTTGTACAATGACATGAATTATTGGGAATGAAAATTTAGATGGACATCAATCTATGCTGGATGGATGATGCCTGAAGATCTGCTGTGAGAGCAAATCATTTTATTAACAGGATCAGATCTGGGTGATGATTGGGATGATATAATCCTTGCATTAATATTTCCATATGTCTATCAAAAGCACTTCATTTGCTACATCCAAGGACTGCTTTTGCTGTTGTCACGGCTGCATCACCATAGGCTTATAGCTATCCTGTGATCAAACAATACAACTAGAATGATTCCTTGGGTCAGTCATGACCTTGTACTTTGTAATGTTAATTTCATCCCCTTTCTATTTTGCCAGTTCTCAAGGTTGTCTGGTTTCGCCTGACACAATATACTGTTCATTAGCATCATTGGCAAATTTTAATTAGTGCACTATTTAATTAAGATATTTAATAAGATGGGTCCCATGGCCAGTCCTTGAGAAAATCCACTAGTAACTTCCCTCCAACACAACTGTTTCCACTTAGCATCCCCTTTTATCATTCCCATGCCTTTTAGCTATTTCCTTACATCAGGCAATGTCCATTTTTTTACACCTTAACTAATAGCATGCCTCGTGGCACCATATCAGATGCCTTACTGAAATATATCCATTTCATTCTCCTTATCTAGAAAATATTTTACCTTTTTTAAATAAAATATCAAGTTATCTGGATGGATCTACCTTTGATAAAACCATGCATTTTACCTCATTTTCCATTTGCCTCCAGGTCTTTAGTTTTCTCCTTCATACTGGACGTACTGAAAAGTTTTACTGAACAATAGAGCAAATTACCCTTACTATACAGTAATTTGCTCTACTCAGCAGTTAATTTGCTACTGGAAAATGCAAATAGCAAATTAACTGCTGAGTAATAACTGTGCAGTAAGCTACGTGTAAATGGCTGACCCGGAGCAAATATGCTTACGAGCAGCACGAGGTAGGGGATTGCTTCCTGCCCCAAGAAGCTGTCTGCTGCTGGGGCGGGCTCTACCACTGGAGTCTGGGTGGGAAAAATGTTCCCTTGCCCGGGCAGCAGGGAGCTCCCAGCCCCTGCTCTGTGATTGTGATTGTGAAGCAGGGACAGGGAGCTCCCTGCACAGGAAGAAATCCCTGCCCTGCCCAGCCCAGCCCAGAGCTGGCTGGGACCTGCCCTAGACTAGGACAGTTCCTGGCCAGCCGTGGGCCTTGTGGAGAAGTCTGCACATGCAGCCCGGGGCTGGCCAGGAACTGTCCCAGTCAGCGGCAGGTCCCAGCCCTGCAAATTTTTCCTAGCCCCATGCCTCAATCGGGTGATTCAGGCATGGGGCTTGGAAAGAGCTGAAGGGAAGGGGCAGGTCCCAGCCCCCTACCCAATTCACTGTTAGGGCAGCTACCAGTGATCCCCTAGCTGGGTGGGGATTCCCTTGGACCTGCCCTTCCCCCCGCAGCTCTTTCCAAGCTCCCTGTCTCTGATCAGGGTGCTAGGGCTGGGAGCTCCCTGCTACTGGGGCAGAGGGATATTGTCCCCACTCAAGCTTCACCACCAGAGCCCCCCTCAGCAACAGGCCGCTTCCGGGAGCAGAAGCAATCTCCCAGGCCCTGCCAGGAGATGGCCATCTCCTGGCCCTGAGTGCCCTGCCATCCCCTGGGCTAGCACCCAGGAGGAGCCTAGAGCCTGCCCCGGCTGCTGTAGGGGGCTGGTGCAGGGATGGAAGGGGTGGGAGCAGACTGATGTCAGGAGCAGCAAATCTGGTCCCAAGTAGGTGCACATGTAGATGTCTGCCCAGAAGTAAATTACTCAAGTGTAAACCCATCCATCAGCATTTGTACATGTAGACATGCCCAGTTTGTTCTAAAACTACATTTTAGACTTAATCCCATATTACTGATGTCAGCCTAATGGGCATGTTGTTCCCGGGAACACTTCTCTCCCCCTCCCCCTTCTTAAATATGGGCACTGCATTTGCTGTTTTCTAGTCAGATGTTATAACCCCCAATTCAATATCTTTTGTTAGAAATATTTTTTATCTGGGCATGTTTTTCAGAATAAAGAGATAGGGAAACTGCTAGATTCCTCTGATTTCAGTGACTTCATCTCTTTGGGTTTTAGCTTTGGTTATGGCTCTCTTTCTGCCTCCTTCACACTGTCCAAACTGCCTCTTGGTTAATGCTACTATTCCTACTGAAAACTGAAGCAAAGGAATTGCTTCTGTTTTTGAACCATATTATACATTATGTTTTTTTATCTTGACTCCATTCTAACTGACCAGTAGCCCATTGCTTCTTCCGTTGCTCTTTCTATTTTATGGCTAAAAACTTGTTTTCTTTTTGTTTTAAGATCATTTGCAAGGTCTAATTCGATTTTTCACACTTGATTTTTAGACTTCCTGACTTCCAGGTTATATCTTTCTTGATGATCAATCCTTTATTCCATTTCCCATAGGCTCTGCTCAATGCTAATAGTCTTTCAAAAATGATTATTCATCCCTTTCCCTGATGGGCTTTTTCCCCTTGACTTGTGATACAAATTCTACAGGTTTTCACGTTTGACTTAAAGAAATTCCAAATTTTCTCTACATTCAAGCTCCTGAGGTCTTCAGACCAATGACTTCGCTGACTAGTTCCCTTAATTTCTCCAAGCCTGCCTGAGCTTGTCTTATTTTTGTTTTGTCTTTCCATTTTAATTTAAGCTGAATCAATGCATTATCAGTCTATCCAAAGTTATTTTCTAAAAACTTACTCACTTTTGAAGATTCAGGGTTTAGCTTAAGTTTAAAAGTTTCAACTAAGACTCTGGGTGTTGTTCTTTTTAATTAGCCCTGAGCTAGTTTGCTCATTGTCTGGAGAAACAGAATGAGGACTTTGGAGACCTTTGTTTGGTTCTCAACTCCGCTGCTGACTTTTTGAGGAATCTGAAGCAACTAATCTCCCCATCCTAGGTCACAGCTTCCCCATCTGTAGAATAAGTGTAATGACTTGGACCTTTGGAAAAGCTCTTTGAGATTTACAGAGGGAAAATGCTTTATATTAGAGCCAAAGTATTGTTCATTTTATTATAATAGCGCAATTTTGTTCTAGCTGGATAATCATAGAATCATAGAAGTAGGGTCAGAAGGGACCTTGTAGATCTTCAAGTCCAGCCCCCTGCCTGGGCAGGAGGAAAAGTGGGCTCAAGTGACCCCAGCCAGGTAGGCATCAAGCTGCTTCTTAAAGACCCCCAGGGTAGGAGCCAGCACCACTTCCCTTGGAAGTTGGTTCCAGATCCTAGCCGCCCTAACTGTGAAGTAGTTCCTACAGATGTCTAATATGAACCTACTCTCCAACAACTTGTGGCCGTTATTCCTTGTTATCCCGGGGGGCGCTAGGGGAAACAAGGTCTCCCCCAAACCCTTCTGGTCCTGCCTAGTGAGTTTATAGATGGTCACCAGGTCCCCACTCAGCCTTCTCTTGTGAAGGCTGAACAGGTTCAGGTCCCATAGCCTCTCATTGTAGGGTCTGCCCTGCTGTCCCCGGATCATGCGGGTGGCCCTCCTCTGGACCCTCTCCATGTTGTCCACATCCCTCTTGAAGTGGGGTGCCCAGAACTGGACACAATACTCCAGCTGTGGCCTGACCAGTGTCGCGTAGAGGGGGAGGATCACCTCCTTGGCCCCATCTTATAAGTGTGCTGCTAGTTACTACTGCCCAAGTGCAGCACCCTGCACTTGTCAGTATTGAAACGCATCCTGTTTTTATTAGCCCACCCCTGCAACCTATCCAGGTCTTGCTGCAGTCTTTCCCTCCCTACTAGCATGCCCACCTCACCCCGAATTTTGGTATCGTCAGCAAATTTGAACAGGTTGCTTTTCACCCCATCATCCAAATCGCTGATAAAGAAATTGAACAGAGCGGGCCCAAGGACCGAGCCCTGGGGGACTCCGCTGCCCACTTCCCCCCAGGTTGAATACGACCCGTCTACCACCACCCTCTGAGTACGACCCTTCAGCCAATTTGCAATCCATCTGACCGTGTAGGCATCAATGCCACAGTTGCCTAGTTTTTTAATGAGGATGGGGTGGTCGACAGTGTCAAAGGCCTTGCTGAAGTCTAGAAAGACTACATCCACGGTGACACCTGCATCCAATGATAAGAAAAATCCTTTTATGAAATGCTATTAAAACACTCATTTAATAAAGCAGGCTCAGCTTCACCAAGCTGCCCAATAGCATTCAGCTATTTTTGTGGTTCCTTCATCTGTGGACTACTGCATGTTGGCACCACTGGCATGTGATAGAGCAAACTGAGCTATTTCTGTGTTATATCTGTCAGAAGGCAGGGTAGATAAGCACCTTTATAGACTAAGTAAATAAGATTACATATAGAGAGCATGAGCTTTTGTGAGCACAAGTTCATTTTATCAGATCCTCTGTCTATGGCCTTAGGGGCTGCTGGAAATCAGTGTAGTAGCTCCTTGGCCATACTACCTTTCATTTGCTCTATCCTTTATGTCAATGGCAGGGAGTAGAGATTATGATAGAAGCAGTGTGTCACCTGGCATTCTCCCATTTGACTAAGTCTGCACTGTGCTGCTGGTATTAAAAGGAGACTGGGCTCAATGTTGTAGATTTTATGAAATAAAGTTTATAGTTGTAATTTCTTTAATTTTGGAGCAGTTAAAACTCTGAGTCCAGCCCCACAGCCCTTGCTGACATGAGTAATTCTTAATCACGTGTCTGGTATAATTTAGGTTGAAAGATCTATTTGAATGAGTTGTAGACTGGGGCCTTAAGTTAATGTGTTACTTTAACTAAGGATCAAATGTTACCATTTCAGTCGATAGAAACTTGGTGGGAACCTTTGCCTCATAGACGGCTACACATTTGACCTTTCTAATGCTAACAGTTACTAATCAGCCATCTACTAATTAATCTTCCACCTATTCTAGATAAACTTGCAGACTGCTGTAAATGATTTCCAAACTGTCTCTCTCTTTCCTGTGAATTGCACTGAAGAAGTGGGTAAAATCAAAATTCAAATGTGTAATACTGGCATGTACACAAAAGAGAGTTAGATCAAAGCAATGTTTTTATTATATTCTTAGACTATCTTGAATGTATAAAAATTAAAGAGACTATAAATACTAAGTGTTTGTCACTTACTTAAAGCAAATGTTGTATTTACTTGAATATAAGATGACCCTGATTATAAGACACCCCCCAATAATTAGACTTTACATATGGAAAATGTATAAACTTGATATAATTTTCCAGACAAGGTTCTTTGGGCAAATCTGATATCTTTTATTATGAGCACAGACCAACTGCATATGGTTCCTCAGCCTGACAAAGGGTGTTTGTGCTCAAAAGCTTGCAAAGAAGATATTTTCCAACTATTTGAGTTGGTCTAAATAAAAGATATCAGATTTCCACCAAGAACTGTCTGCCTATGTCCTTAGACCAGGGGTGGGCAAAATGCAGCCTGCCAGGGCATTCTATCTGGCCCGCGGGGCCCCTAAAAAATTTAGAAAATTAATACATATCTGCCCCTGGCTGCCTGTCATGTGGCCCTCAATGGCTTGCCAAAACTCAGTAAGCGGCCCTCCACCTGAAATAATTGCCTGCCCCTGCCTTACACCAACACAACTACAACCTATACCCATATAATTTTCCAGGTATAGAATCTAATTACTGGAGGTTTGCCTTAAGTGTGTCCCCTTCCCACTGTTACAACAGGGAAAATAAATTGGGGAGAGGGGATGGCAGGGGGGGACAGGTAGCCATCTTGCCTTCTACTTCCTCCCAACTTCTTTCCCTTGCAGCTACTTACCCCTCTCCTTACTGTCAGACACTGCTCTTCCTGAGCACGTGGAAGTGAGGAACAACTTTGAAAAGAATAACCTTGAAATTAAACATGGCTGTAGTCATTTACACACAGTACCCATACACTTAATTCATTCAGAATTGATGCATGTTACCTTTTTTGAAACTGCTGCAAGTTTTACCACAGGTACTCCATGAAGACACATTTAGACAGTACTTTGGTACCTACTTATGTATAGTACAAAATAAGCATATATAGTTCAAGCCATTAGTCCAAAGCCAAAAGTTTGTGATTTACCATATAATTTACTGGGCTGGGCCCAAACAGAGTCAACAGCATTTCAAGCCACAGCTAAGCACTGCTCAGAATGTGTTTGTACTCCAGATACTAAGGATCCACATGCTAAATAGACCAGCCCTGTTCCGCTTATGACTGGAACTGGGTTTCTTGTCATGAGTTCTAGGATCCCCCCAAAAATTATATGCAGATGAGGCACAGAGCAACTTGGTCTGGCTTCACCTCATGGAAAGCAGAGCCATAAGAGGAGGTGACAGAGGGATTTGGGGGCAACTGTTTGGGCCTCCCATTTGGTGATGTTTGCCAGACATTTAAGGCTGGCAAAGAAACAAGTATAATTGGAAATGGGAAAGAAAGGCACAGCTCAGATGTGGAAGTGAAGAGGAAGTCAAAATGTATGCAGTGTTGTGGCTCACCATGATCTGAAAAAAAGGCACTGAGGGGGCCTCCACTTAATGGACATTACCATACATCTTATTTAGATAGGCTGTACTAACCTGTCCTTGTGGTAGGTTTTCATCAGTGGCATAGCTTTTTGGCCACCTTTGGCTAAGATTAAGTGTAGTGGCCAGGTAGAGGCCCAATATACTGCCTGGATTGATGCCAGAAAGACCTGGGGAGGGGGGATAGTGACAGAGCACCAGGATGGGGGAAGAGGAAGAGTGCTCAGAGGCCAGAATAGCATCAGTGTTGGTCTTGGAGAGGAGAGTGACAGTTATAGAAGGCAAAGTGGACTAAGAGATGAGAAGTTAATAGGCCAGCAGAAACAAAGGTCCAAAGTCTGATGAAGGTGGGGAAGAAAGTTGTGGTGGAATCGGCAGTTTTGGAGGAGACTTTATTGAAGAAAGCAATGAGGAAAAGGTCCAGTTGGCAGGATGGGAGAAGGCAAGGAGGTCAGGAAGGAGAAATGAGGAATGAAACGGTGATTGAAGGGAAGAGAGAGACTAGTGGGAGAAATAAGCCAGATCTGCAAAGAGAGAAGATGGGAGGAAGCGAGAGATTGAGCAACAGGTATGCCTGCGAAATAAGAGCAGTAGCAACAGGGGAAAGGGAACAGAGACGTTGGACAAGTTTGGGATGCTAAAGTGGAACACTTAAATAACCTGGTCACCTTTCCTAACCAGAAGTCTTGGGAAATTTTGTATTGGAGCCAAGAAGGTTATGAGGACTTCTGGAAGATTGTAGGTAGTAGGTGAAGTAGGTGAGGGAGAACTGAAGGAGATAAGTTCTATTATAGGAGAAAAGATGAGAAAAAGGACAATAATTATTTGGATATGCTTGTGAGATGGGGGAGAGAGAAATGGTTAGAGCATAATGTACAAAAAGTTATGTATTTTGAGAATAGACATGTTAATATACGGACAGGATCTTGGAGAGCTCGGGGTTAATAAGGGCAGATGAGGAGTCCTGGTGGTATAATGCAGTAATCCAAGTAGGGACACACTGAGGGCTTACACTGTATTTTGGATAGCCTAAACTCTGTAGTAAGTGTGGGCAGGAAGGACACCTGGCTGCATACTGTCAGTAAACAATATGCTACAGATGTGAAGGGAAAAGGCACAGAGCAGCAGAGTGCTAAGAAATACTGAAGTGTGTTATTTGTGGGGAAGAGGGACACTTAAAGTTCCAATGCCCATGGTTCTTTTCAAGTAAAGCTCAATCTACAGAGGAGCAGCAGAGACAGGAAAGGGAGAGTGGGGAAAAAGATGATGTTGAGTCAACATGCATGACAATGGAGGAGATGCCACAGGGAGGAAGAGCTGGGAAGGAAAAGAGTGAAGTTTCAGTAGGCAAAGTGGCACAGCTGGCAAAAGAGGAGAGAAGAGAAGGAAAGATAAGTGTAACAAGTGACTTTGAGACAGGAGAGAGAAGAGAAGAGAAGAGAATGATACAGGAAGAAGTAGGAGGAATGAGGATAGAGTAGGAGAAAGGAGGGGAGATCACGCTCGGGGCAATCAGCATGGGTTCATCAAAGGCAGGTCCTGCCAGACCAACCTGATTGCCTTTTACGACCAAGTAACTAAATCCTTGGATGATGGTGTTGCTGTGGACGTAGTCTTTCTAGACTTTAAGAAGGCCTTTGACACTGTCTCTCACCCCATCCTCATCAATAAAGTAAGTGACTGCGGCATTGATGCCTACACAGTTGGATGGGTAAAAAATTGGCTGATGGGGCGCACCCAGAGAGTAGTGGTGGACAGGTTGTACTCAGCCTGGCGAGATGTGAGCAGTGGGGTACCCAAGGGCTCGGTCCTCGGGTCCACACTGTTTAACATCTTCATCAGCAACTTGGACGAGGGAGTGGAAAGCACGCTGTTCAAGTTTGCTGATGACACTAAGATGTGGGGCAAGGTGGACATGCTTGAAGGGAGAAAGAGGCTGCAACTAGATTTAGACAGACTACAAAAGTGGGCAGACAACAATAGGATGGGGTTCAATGTAGAAAAATGCAGGGTGCTG
>NW_005841919.1:2460151-2483067 GCF_000455745.1 Alligator sinensis
ACAGCCCCTACGAGGAGAGACTGAAGGACCTGACCCTGTTCAGCCTCAGCAAGAGGAGGCTAAGGGGAGACTTAGTGGCTGCCTACAAGCTCATCAGGGGAGATCAACAGCAAATAGGTAGAGCCCTTTTCTCCCCAGCACCACCTGGGGTGATGAGGAACAATGGTCATAAGCTGATGGAGAATAGGTTTAGGTTAGAGATCAGAAGGCAATATTTTACAGTTAGGATAGGCACAATCTGGAACCAACTTCCCAGGGAAGTGGTCCTCGCCCCTACCTTGGGCAAATTCAAGAGGAGGTTGGATGATCACCTGTCTGGGGTCTTGTGAACCCAGCATTCATTCCTGCCTGTGGCAGGGGGTCAGGCTAGATGATCTGTTCAGTTTCCTCCTGACCCTAGCTACTATGAAACTATGAGAGAGTCGAATGGGGAAAAGAGAGAAATTACATCTTATGAAACTTAGAAAAAAGGTGGACAAAGAGAGGCGGAGGGGGATAGGCTGATGAAAAGCTCATGTGGTCTGGGTCTAATGGAGAGGGGAAAGGGTAGGGGGGAAGTGAAAGGGTGCAGGAGAGGGGAAAGGGGAACCTTTTCTTCAAAGTGAAAGCAATAAAACAACTGGCAAAGACTACAAGGATGAAGAGAGGGAGACTATTAGAGCCAACAGCATCAAGCAGCAGCATAGAAGATTCATAAAGTGGTAGAGATGTGAAATTTAAATGGAAAAGCATGACTGTGAATTGCATCATTTTATAAAGAGATAAGGAGGGGGACCATCGTGGTAGGTGGGGTCAGATGCAAACAAAAGTGGCTGGAGTCACAATTTTGCTCAAGAATGAGGAACATGGAAGTGCATTAAGTGCAAGTGATTGTGGAAGAGAGACTGCAACAGATGGTGGTGGAGTTGAAAGGTGGGACATTGTCCTCATACCGTCCCCTGACAGTGTGCTACAGATGTGAAGAGAGAGGGCATAGAGCAGCAGAGTGCCAGGAGTCCCCAAAATGCACCATTTATAAGGGAGAGGGACACTTCTATTGCAGGTGCTCAAAGCCTTTGCAAGTAGAGTCAGACCCCTTGAGGAACAGCAAAACTTGGAGGAGGGGTTAGACAGTGAGGTAGAAATGGTGGAAGAAATCCCATGAGAGGGTAAAACAGAAGAAGGGGGGCAAAGTTTCTGTGATTGAGGCAGTGCAAGAGGAGATGGAATGGAAGGGGAGGTGGGAAAAGCAAACAGCTCAGACATGGAGGTGGAAGTGGGGAAGAAAGACGACACCCTACAGACAACAGAAGCGGAGATCTAGCAAGAGAAAGAACCAGGGAAACAGGCTGGGAAAAAGAAGAAAATGCAGGGGCTGAAGACCAGGTAGAAGAAACCTGATTATGAGAGAGGTGAGTTGGAGGAAGAGGTGGAGAGCAGTTTCCTACCACTAACCCGTCTGGGCTCCAGCCTGGAATAGAAACCAGAAGGTGGGAAGTGGTGGGGAAACAAGAGTATGTAAGCCTTCCTAAATGCAAAAGCTATCCAACAGGTTGCAAAGGTTACAGGAATCCAAGTCAGGGAAGGGGGAATAGTTGACCACCCAGAACAGTAGCACAGACTTACCTTTAAATGGACAGGCACACTCATTTTAAAACAAGTATAAATGATATTGAAAATAGTTTCACTTAACATCAGGAGTATTTTAACAACCAAAGATGGGAAGATATTGAACCAGTGTTGAGCAAAGTGAGGGCAGATATAATCTGCCTACAAGAATATGGTATACCAGGGGAGAACAATTATAAACACATTGAGGAAAGGTGGTGATAAGGATCATCTTGGTGGTCAGGGACAAATGAGAGCAAAGCAGGAGGGGTATTAATATTATTCAAGAACCCAGAGCTGAGAGCAAAACAGGTGGAAGAAGTCATCAGTGGCAAATTGCAATGAATAATACTATGAGATATAGGAAGAGAATTAGAAATTTTCAATATATATGCACCACTGGAGAGGGAGGGAAGGAACACACTGCTGAGAAAGCTAGTGGTTTACTTGGTCAGAGGGAGAATGCACATAATAGTGGGATATTACAATTGTATAATCAAAATGGGAAACAGAACAGGAGAAGGAGAAAACCGACCTTTAGACAGCTTGTCCAGATAGTGAACAAATAAAAGAAGAATCACTAAGAGATGTGTGGGCAGGGGAGAAAGTTTTCACTAGATCAGACCCCAGTGGAAAGAAGCAATTAAGAACTGACTTTGTGTTTGTATCAAAAGAAGTGGGGATAAGGAAGGAAGAAATTGTGCATGTGGCTTTTAGTGATCACCAGATGCTGAGGGTGAAAATGCATCTTGGTAAGGGCCACATGAGAAGGAAGGGACTGTGGAAGTTAAATGTGCAGCTGTTACAAGATGAAGAGAGATGTCAAGTTTACATGAGACAGTAGGAGGGCTGGTGAATACTGAAGAAAAATGTAGGAGTAAGAAGAGGATGAGAGAATTCTTCAGAAAGGATGGCTGAAGATGAGTGGGGAAAAAGAATGAAAGCGCTAAGAGAGTGGCAAAGAACAATGCAGGAGCTGCTAAAGGAAGCTACAGAAGGAAGACGGGTATGAAAGGAGCTAGAAGAAACAAGGCAAGGGTTAGAAACCTGGTTTAAAAGAAAGATGAGAGAGAAAATGTTCTTAGTACAAGCACCCTGGGTGGGAGAAAATGAAGAGTGGTCCTGGTACTTTTTGGCCAGAATGAATGCAGCAAGAGAGCTTAAAGCAGTGCAGAAAGAAGGTGGTATCCAGGTGGAAAAACAGAAGGAGGTGTTTGGAGGCCGTGGGAAAATTTGATGAAGAGCTATACCAAAAGAAGGAAATGGACAGGAAGAAGATGAAGGCTTTCTTGGAAGAGATTGAAGAAAAAGTAGAGGAGGAAGCAAATAAGATGGGTGAAAAGATAAATTTAAAAGAAGTGGGCAAGTGTTTAAAAACCTTTAAAAGAGGGAAATCACCAGAAGCAGACAAACTGCTTATGGAATTTCATGAGAAATTTTGGCCATGGGTAGGGAGGGATATAGCAGAGACTTTTGAGGAAATAGCACAAACAGAAGAGGCAGGGAAAGATGTTTATAAGAGGTGTTGTGATCTTATTCTTCCAGAAAGGGGAGAAGGAATTCCTGAAAAAACTGGAGAGTGATTACTCTCCTTAATGTGGACTATAAGTTAATGGCCAAGATGCTGGCTTTGAGGATGAGGAAAAACGGAGAAGATGATAATCAGAAGATTATCGTGTATCCAGAAGATAATACATGAAGACCAAATTATCATGTATCATGTATCCAGAAGATAATACATGAAGACCAAATATACACAGTACCAGGCAGAAGGATCTCTGATGCAATCAGAGTGATCAGAGATGCACTTTCCTCTATTCCAAGAGAGGAATACAAACACAGTTATAGCAAATCTAGATTTAGAAAAAGCACATGACAGAGTGGATTATGATTATATATTCAAGATGCTAGGAAAAATGGCATTTTCTGAGAAACTTATATGCCGGCTAAGGTTATTGTATAGAGAAGCGGAGAGTCAAATTAATGGGCACCTAAGCAGGGCCTTTAAGATCCATATAGGGTAAAACAAGGGTGTCCCCCATTGCCACAACTATTTGTGTGCAGCATGGAACCATTAGCACAAAGAATAAGAAAAGACAAGGTCATAAGGGGAGGAAAGATACTGGGAGGGAGAAAGGTAAAATGTGTACTGTACATGGATGATATAAATGTATTAGTTGGAGAGAGACTTTCAATGGAAAGAGTACTAAAGCATATATCAGAGTATGGAGAACCAATGGGGACTGCACCAAGTAGATCAAAAAGCATCATAATGAAAGTGGGGAACTGGAGGGACTTGGAGAATCTGGGCCTTAAAATGAGAGAGAGAAATCGGAGTACTAGAGATCCTGATGGATGCTGAAGGAAAAAGTAAAACAGCATGGAGAAAGGTGACAACAAGGCTACAGCAAATACTTTGGTTATAGTCTGGAAGGACACTGTCCTTTGCCAGAAAGGTGGTGGCATTTAAGGCGCTGCTACTGCTGATTATTCTATATAAAAGAATTATATTCCCACTGATGTGGCAGCAGATAGCAAACATACAGAGGGGAAATGTGTGTTCTTCTGGAATGCTAGAAGAGAGGCTGGCTAAAGCTGAACTATACAAAGCAACAGAGATACGGGGGGACGGGGACTGCCAGACTCAGGACTGTTTGTCTATACGAAATATGTACGTTCAATATGCAAGGCAGTAATGGAGGAAGAAGGGTAAGCAGCACATACCACCTAATTTCATGCAACTGCAATTTTGTGGAAATGCAGAATATATTAGACTTCTTTGAGAAGTCCATGGGCATGGAAACCACTGATTTGTTACATCAGGATGAAAGGATTCATGCAGAGGTATAAAATAGGGAAGGCAGAGCTGGAGGTCCTGAAGGATCATAGAACATTGAAGAAAGTGGCAAGGGAGAGACAGGATGGTGCCAGCAGGAAACTTTACAGAAGGATAAGTAAAGAGGGTGCGGGTAGCAGTGGTTCGTTAAATGGAAAAAAAATATAAGGGGAACATGCTGACCTAGCATGGATGGTTGTAAGAAATATCTTGCTGGTGAGAGAAGTGCAACAAAGAGGAGCTTGACTAGTTCATCAAGGTGCCCAAGGAAGAGATGCAGGGAAGACGAAACAGTGGGATGTATTTTGGGAGTTGTATTTGTGCAAAGCGGGTGTGGGAAAGGGTCTACCACTTTCTGAGCGTCACCAAAATAAATCTGTTGTTAGTGTGGGAGAGGATATTATATGGACTCATAGCAAAGGGACTGGAGGAAATATTATTAAGGACTTTATTTGCATGTGTTAAAACTACTTTATGGAAAGTAAAAAATCTGTGGGTGTTTAAGGGGTTGGTTTTCACTGAAAGAGCTGAGGCTGCACAAACTGAAATACTACATTGATTTGAGACAAAGAAGAGATTGGAGAGGAAGAGGCTGAGAAGCAGTGAACAAAAAGGACTGGACACACTTGTTTCACTAAACCAACAGAAAGGACTTGCGGGAGAGGCAGAGAGTTTCATGTGGTTACTGAGAACAGTTTTTTTCATGGGGTTCTGTATGAAGAAAAAGATTTCTGTAGGGTTTGTTTTTCTGTGGGAAGTTGTATGTTGTTTAAGGGTTTAAAATATGTAGCTGTATATTTTTTATTATGTACTTATTTCTGTGCTATGAAGTCTTGGTAAAACAAGAATGTTCACCCTACACTTACAAAGCTACACATATTGATGAGCATTTTTAATAAAACTTGTATAAAAAAAAAAATTCTCATTGTGGCGGGCCAGTAGGGGGTGCTCTTGTGCTGAGCCCCCCACCTCACTGCGTTCGACCACCTTCCAGGCTGTGAGTACCTCCCTGGGGGCACCTCATGTCTGGCCGACCCCCTTCCTGGAGCACACCCGCTAGCCTGGGGGTAGAGCTGCCACCACCCAGGGACGGGCTTGATTCTGGTACTGCGCCCCGTGGGAAACACAGGCCTAGTCAACCTCAAGGGTACTTGACTCACTTCAAGAACATGGGGTGCTTCCCTCAGTCAGAAGCACAAGTAGTGGTCTCCCTTAGTCAGCCAAACCAAGGGGACCCCAAGGCATAATCTAGACCCACTCCCAATAAGTCTCCCACACTAGGTACAAAGGAGAACTTTATTGGTTACAAGGAGTAGGGTTGGAATAGGGTACAGAGTTGAGCTGTATCAGAGAAATCCCGTACAGCAAACACGGTGGCTGGAGCAGCCTTTGGTCATGCATCTGAGTTACTGCAAGCTATATATCTAGCTAGATCTTGGGTAGCTTACTCACAAGTATCATCCAGAGGCAGGTGGAGATTCCCTCTGGAGGCAGGCAGTTCCTTGATCATGAGTTTTGATAGAGAGAGCAAGTTTCAGATGGTTCAGCTCGCTTGCTCTCTCTGAGTTTTCCTCATGACTGCTGCCCCTCCTTCTCCTGGGCAGTCCTTAACTTATATAGCCCTTATGACCTCATTTACCTGGTCCAATGGAGGCCAGCACCTGTTGGCTGCCAGACAACCAATTTGAAATGCATCACTGGCCAGGGAGCCCAAGCCCCTCACCCAGGTATATGATGCCAGTCACGTAGGCAGAGGGAGCAGGTTTTCCCCCTCCCTCAGGAATGTATCCAGCTCAGGTTACATAAAGAGATAGGGTAAGGTGTGTACCCTCTGCAGGGCCCATACTAACTGAACTGTCACAGAGCAGAGCTGTTGAGGAGAAAGAGAGGTGGCCTTCTGCCACACACATCAGCAGATCAAATGTAATAATTTTGGCACCAATAGGAGGGTGTCAGGACTGGCTCTGGCCCTCCCCGTGCTAGCCAGGTATTGCAGTACCTTCAGGCCAGTGCCAGTTACCCACAAAGAGAACACCCACCCATTTTTTTTTAAGGGATGGACAGAGATGGACTGGGATGGACACACACACACACACACACACACACACACTCCCATCAGCATGTTTAACCATTATGGGCCATGTGTTTTATAATCATGTTCAGTGTTGGCTGCATTTAATCAATTTCATTGTTGGTTTCTGTTAGTGAGTGTATATGCTGCTTTTGGCAGCAGTTTAACAATAGACTGTGTATTTAATGAGGTTTCCTTGTATCAGAATGTAAGATGAGGGGCTTTCCTCCCCATGCTGATTGGAGGGGGAAAAAAACCTTGTCTTTTATTGTAGTAAATTGGTACTTACGTCTAGCAACTTGTGGATGTCAGTCAGCTCAAAAGCTTACTATATAAGCAAAAGGCTCACATGTTCCTTCAATAAGATGATGTCATATGGCATTCTTTGATCAATCTGACTACTTCACTATCCCTACCATTAGGATAATTTTCAGGTCCCATATTCTTGTCAACCTCAAAGGAACTTTATAAGTATATGTCAGCAAGCTCCCTAAGCTGTAGGGTTCTATGAGGTAATGAAACACCTTTGTGAGAAAACAGACCAGGGATTTCTTTCCAACCATCTGACACTCCATAACTTTTTTTTTTTACTTTAATTTTGTATCAGTCCTAGCAGTAGCTCTGAATCCCCACACGGATTCATGATTTTGCTGTGAAATAAATTATGCCAAAACCTTGCTGAGATCTTTTTTTCTTTGGCTCATTTTGCCATTTGCAAAATGTTGTCTTGCAGCTTTCATTAAAATTAGAAGCATGTGAAAGCTCTGAGAAGCATTAATCACTCAGAGCCTGACTAATTATATTGTTCTTCTGGTCTCAAATTTGTTCCACCCTAGTAGCCAACTGCAGCATTAATTCTATCATTAACAAGGTGGAGTGATGTGCTTTTTAGCCAGTTCTGGCCTAGGTCAAATTTGAAGACAGAAAAACATGGGGAATATCCCCAGCATTTGCTTGTGATGCTTTTGGAGTGGCCTTTCAGAAAAGCCTAATATCTAATATTTTGCCTTCCCACTTCCTCAACAGCCTATGTGCTATTGAATTTTTTTGAGGTGCTGTGCCTCTGCTTACATAGGAGCTGGGAAATTTGAATGGAAGGGCAACTGTATTCAACACATTCAATAGTGGATGCACTGGTTCAGTGATGGTATTTGCAGCCCTCTTTTCTAGGCTAGAACTTCCCTGTCTGCTGTTTGTACACCTATATTTGTAAACAAGTAAGGCAGGTTGGCAGGTAAGAATCTTGAGTGCTAGAAGAGATTCACCCCTCCATGGGGAAAATAATTCTACATCATTCTCCCATGAGTAAAAACATACCCTTTGCTTAGAAATAAGCAGTTCTGGATATTTGGAGGGGAAGTGTGAGGTGTACTTCCTGTACTTCTGCAAAGTTTACAGCAATGGTTAACTTTCAGTTTTTATGGTAGGGCCCTGTCCATGTCCCTAATCCTTTTGGATTATCTAAGTGAATGCTCATTTTCTGTTCTGTATTCATTTCTTGGCTGAAAAAATGGTTCAAGGGTCTGATCTCTTGTCTCTGATCACAGGAAAAAAAATCTAAAACTTTCCTTGCCAGACTCTTTACTTTCCCTGACTGACCTGTAATGTATATGTCCATACTGGAGCCTGCCGTGTAGAGAGCCCAGAGTTAATGCTGAATGGAGACAACAAGCAATACTCATACTGAGGTTCAGCACAACCTTGCTGAGCTTCTACCATGGATAGATGTTGTATGGTAGCCCACCTATCTCTAAGCTTAAAGTGCAATCAGTGCTTCTCTGACTGCACTGCCTCAAAAAAAATGACAGAAGAATGTGGAAGACTGGAGAAAATAATTATGGCAAAAACATGTTGGGGGATATGCACAAGTATATTTAAATAGGTCAGGTGGCAATTTTGCTCAGTCAGAGGGTATAATAATAGGGGAAATGTTGGTCCATTTGTGCTGCATATTTCTATATGGAATTTTATGATTTAAGATACTGAACTGCACTGGTTTTGAGTGCTTCTGGGATGGGCTGCAGCACAGCAATGGCCCCCCAGTCAAATGCAGAGATGGCTCTTGTTGGTGCAGAGAGAGAAACTGGTACTCCATTGACACCACACATGGTAGCTCTTCTTCAGGATCCAGCTGCATAGAGGACCTTCTTTTCCTTTCCCAGGTTTTGTGGCTAAATAGTGGAGAATCCCTTCTGAGCTTTTATTTAGCGCCATGAACTATTCATTTGGAATTTAGCAGCATTTAATCTCTAGTCCTCGATGGTAGAGCTCCTCTTTAAAATTTTCATGTCTCCTTTCTCTAGACCCAAACTCCAGTTGTCCTGGCCATGTACCAGCAGGTTTTGCCTGAATGATCAAACATGACCAGTCTTCAAAGGCTCTTTTGAAGAGAGGCTGGAGCCTTCTTCACTGCTGCTTCATAACACCAAGACTTAACAGGCTGGAATTCTGTCCTGCTCCCATGTTTCTCATCAGCATGTCTCCAGCAACAAATGCCTCTCTCCAAGCCCCTCTGACAGCAGTCTTTATCTAGTGTGCAGATAGCAAGCTTGGTTCTAGTTTTCCAGACCCATGCACGTGAGACATGGAAAGTATCAAAACAGTCTGGAAAACTTGGGCACATCTATAATTAATGAAAAAAGACTAAATGCTGTAATCGCTGCCTTCAACATCTCAGCCATGTATACAGTGATTATATGTAGGCAAAATAAGCAAGATGAGGTTAAAAGTGGCCTTGAGTCAGTCCATGGTTTCTGAATCAGCCATATTCAGCTTAAGACAGTGGCTAGGGAATCTGACAGAAAAAGAGCATGTGTGCATGCTGAGGCACAACGGAGTATCTGAGACATCGGTATGATCAGCTTTGATGCACTGAACCACATCACATGTGAACCTGGTAAGCTGGCTCCAGAAATATATGGGAGCTGTAGCAGGCTGTGTGTCTCAGGGGCTACAGTACAGGTGTGGGTGGTAAGAAAGTGATTTCAGGTCTGTCTAGGAAAACTGGGCCAGCTGATGAGGATAATTGGCTGGCCCAGGGGAAGTTAAAAGCTCCCAAGGCAGATTGCTTGAGAGAGAGAAGGCTGTGAGGTATAGGCTGCACCACTGAAACACAGCCTTCTCTCAGGGTCCAGGGAAGGACCATATGCATGTGCATTAACCCTTTACTGTTGTCTCTGTTTGTTTGATTATTCATGATTTATGTTGTGGCCTGTGGGGCAAGTTTGCCCCAGGGAATTGAAGACTGTATTGTGCAAATGGACAGCCCACTATAGGAGCCTAAAACAGAGTCTTTATTCATCTGGCCTGCTTATGATATGGAAGTATCTGTTAGTGGCTGAGGATTTCTCCCATTCTGTCTTTCCCCAGTGAGTGTTGTTCTCACCTGGATGGAAAGCCTTAGTTCAGTGATGTTCTGCTGATGTTCTCAGCTGGATGGAGAACACTCAGTGATGTCTAGATGGGATTCTTATAATGAAGAGTGTAGCAGGTTATGGATCCCATGTGCTCTTGAACAGATGCAAATGTGACATCTCACTGTGTTTGGATGACCAATTTATTGGTTGCATGCTGACACTGGAAGTTAGGTGAAAGGATGTTGGCAAGGACTGACAGCCATATAAGTTTGGTAGGCTACAAATATGCCTGTGAAAAGGTTCTTGAAACCATTAAGCTGTGCATTCAGTAGCCTGCTGCAGACAGAATTTAACCAATTTGGGACAAATTATTACACAGCAAGCCCTACTTGCTGACTACAAAGTGTCATGCACAGGCTTGATGCCAGAACCTAGCTAGCTGTGAGCACAGTGCTTCGCAAGATAGGCTAATAATGGATTTGAGAGGAGGAGGAAGAGTGGGTTTTTGATTTTTTTATAGCAGCCTGACACCATCTGGCATGCTGGTCTGCTGCACAAAACATTGAGAATTCTTCTTGGATGGGTTGCTATAGTAACTGAGCTGATGGTCTGAGGGAGATTAATGTTTTCAGGTGGCTCTGGACCACAGCAAACAGACACCTGCAGCTTCTAGAGGGATGAACTCCTACAAGACTTGGTGCTCGCACCCACCTTATTTAGCATATTCATCTATGCTCTATGAAACAATACCTGTAGGCATTTCCCTTATACTGATACTGCCTGCTTGGCCTCCAGGGACCATAATTTGCAAAGGATTGAAGAAAATCTGCCAAGTGACATGACTGCCATTGATGACTACATCATTAAGCATGTCAACCTGCATACATCTACTTCAGGCTGGCTCTGTGTATGAGCTTTAGCATCTCTTTGACAGTCAGAGGTTGATACACCTTTTAAGTGTACCTAGGAGTCATCCTCAATCTCCTAAGTGGGTAGAAACACCACCCCAAGAAAATAACTTGCAGCATCAAGAGTAGAAACTGTTAGGGTCCTACTGCTGAAACACTGAGCCAACTTGATGCAGTCAATTGGGCAGGAGTGTGCATTAGTGTGCATGGGTGAAAGTAAGCGTATCATTTGACTTGCACGCACACATACACACTTTCTCCCATCTCATTCTGGTAAACATGTGAAGAAGGGATTGTACAGGCTGCTGGGGACAATGTGTTTGCTGGAGCTGCTGCAGGGCTTATTGCATCAGTCCAGCACACAAACAGAATGTGTCATACTTTGGTCCATGGATAATGCTGATTGCATTATTTTTTCTTTTCTTTTCAAATAGAGAGGAACGGACCTGTTTAGGAAGCTGTCCCATTTGCAAAGACAATGCATTTAGGGCTGCCTTAGAGAACATGATGGGAGGGAGACAAAGACACTGACAGACAAAATAAACACTATGAACTGATTAAGTAATGTAGCTCACTGGATCTGTGCCTGCAGCATTCTTTCAGATCTATGTACAGGCTGAAAAGACTAATCAAGTCAGAAGTTTCAGCTGCTTCTTAGTTTTGTTTAAACTCACTTTTAATTATGATGTGACTGTCAAAGAATTATCTTCTTCCTACTCCATCACTCCTACCCCTTGCATTTGGGACTATTTGTCTGCAATAACTTCAGGACTTTCAGTAACCATTTCTGAATAATAAGGCTGATTTACTTTTGGGAGACTTCTGGTGATGGCACAAGCAATATTTAGGCATGTGATTAATACTGTCATTACACCGCTGCAGTATTATGGTCTGTTGCATACCTGTGCATATTTTTTTTAACAACCAGCAATGACCACAATACATTTTGTGGATATTCAGCATCCTTCATACACAACCTATCTCTAAGCATTAACAATGATAAGGAAGCTGAGAAAAGGCATATTGATAGAATTTGCTTTCACTTTTTGTATCAATTAATGTTTATAAAGGTATTATGTAGATAAAGAGAATTATAGGAGTCCAAAGTATTGACAGTGTTAATGATTAATAAAGCTTATTTCATCCAGGGATCTGAGAGATTTGAAAAGGGGATAAACACCATTATCCCTATTTTACAGCTGGGGGAATTTGAGGGACAGGATTTTAGTTTTGATCTTATTGGTATCGGTTACGATTGACTTGGGAATGAGCTCTGAACCACACAGAATTGGGCCTGCAAAACTTGTGTGTGGTCACTCGCATCATGTGACAATAGCATACACACAACTTCCAGTTTGTGCTCATAAAAGACGACTACCCTACTACTGTTCTTGTTGTCAGTCATTGCCTATTACTGCTACCCATAAAATACCTTTTCTGCTTCTCTCTTCCTTTCATCCTGTGAATTGGCTGGCTTGGCTTCGATTATGCTTACAATTAGACCTGGTCTAAAAAGTAGCCCTTCATGTTTAACCTTTTCCAAACATTTGTGTTCAGAGGACCAAACCCTAATGTGGACATGGATGGCTGGAATATCTTATTGCCCCCTGATTTATGCACAGGACTTAGCTCTGGCTCAAGTCAGTAAATATGAATGTGACAAAATACAGTGAAGAGACTGCCAGAAAAAGAATTCAGTAAGCAGATTCTATTCAAAAGTTGTATGAATATAGCCAGGAGGCTGCAAAATAACAACAGCAATTTAAAAACTAAACTGTGTAGGCTCCAACAAAAAAAATGTTTTGGGTTATATATGATACGACACGTTGCCATGTACAGTTAATACAAATAGCTATGTGTTTAAGAGGAAAAATGGGTATGGAAAAATCTTGCCTGGAAAAATATTGTACCAGATATTTACAAGCCTGTGTTTTCACTTGCCTGTAACACCACACCCGTAACCTTGGTATCTTAAATGAATATTTACCCAAGCGCTCACCCATAAAAAGGCCCTATACAATGCAAATAATAAGAAATTATTTCATTTTCCTTTTTATCTAGTATAATGTAGCCTAAACTCTTGCATACAGAAGTATCTTAAGAGGATGCCACTAGTATTGCTCTTCCTTGCTAGGGGAGGTACTTTTAAGAGAAGGCTAGTGCAACTACAATTTATTTTCAGTTTTGGGCTTGGCTCGGGAATGGGGCAGCAGGTGCTAGATGATAGCAGGAAAGTTGGGTTATAGATTCATAGATGTAGGGTCAGAAGGGACCTTGCAGATCTTCTAGTCTGACCCCCTGCCCTGGGCAGAAGAGAAGATTGGGCTCAAATGACCCCAGCTAGGTAATCGTCAAGCCTCTTCTTAAAGACCCCCAAGGTAGGAGCCAGCACTACTTTTCTTGGAAGCTGGTTCCAGATCCTAGCCGCCCTGACTGTGAAGTAGTGCCTTCTAATGTCTAGTCTGAACCTACTCTTTAACAACTTATGGCTGTTATTCCTTGTTACTCCGGGAGGTGCTCAGGTGAACAAGGTCTCTCCCATTCCCCGCTGGTCTGCCCTAGTAAGTTTATAGACGGCCACCAGGTCCCCTCTCAGCCTTCTCTTGTGAAGGCTGAACAGGTTAAGGTCCCGTAGCCTCTCCTCGTAGGGTCTGCCTTGCTGTCCCTAGATCATGCGAGTGGCCCTCCTCTGGACCCTCTCAATGCTGTCCACATCCCTCCTAAAGTGCGGCGCCCAGAACTGGACGCAGTACTCCAACTGCGGCCTGACCAGTGTCGCATAGAGGGGGAGGATCACTTCCTTGGACCTGCTCGTGATGCGGATTATGTTAAGTGACAGCATCTCGTGCCTCAGACTTGTTGGTATTATTGTGGGTAGAATTTGACACTGACTATTTTTATTTTCTTACATTTTTTGTTTGTTGCTTACTTTACAGAATTAATTTATTTTGCAGTTTGCCTTGGCCTTAATCCATTTTTTTCTCATTCTTTGCTAGAATCATTTCAATCCAAAACTGATGTAAAAAGCTCTTAGACTACTTTAACTTGTACTTTTTACATTTTCCTAGAATCACATGCACTTAGGTAGGGACTTATTGAAATTGCAGTTCTATAGATTTCATGGAAATCATGAAATCCTAGCATTGCCTGAGAAATCCATGGGGGTTGCAGGGAGCCTTACTGGAAGTAAAATGCTGGCTCCCCAGAGGGAACCAGCAGTCCTCATGGCATTGCAGCCTGGCCATGACGCCAGAGGCGGGGGGGTAGGAGGGGGGGGAGAGAGGGGAGCAGGGCTCCCAGCATGAAGGGGGACCCCAAGATGGGTGCTGGCCACCTGCCATGCAGCACAACCACTCTCCACCAATCAGGGGTGAGGGACAGGGCTGTATGACAGACAGCTCTCACAACCAGTCAGCAGCAAGGGGTGGGGCCATATGATGGGCAGCCCTTGCAAGCAATCGGCAGCAATTGGCAGGGCCACTGGGGCCCCTAAGCCAATCAGAAGTGTAGGGAGGCACTGCTGTGATCAGCCCATGAAAATGGTAGCAGGCCTCACAATCTCCCCCAAAATTGGTCACCTGCCTCCTTGAGTTAGGTAGACCCTTACACATAGGCCCTTGTTATGAGCTCAGATCAAGGACCAGGACTCGGCCAGTCCCGACTGAAAGATCAGGGCAACAAATCCCCTGAGGCTGCAGGGAAACAAGTCTCACCTGCAACAAGCTCATATCATTGTCTTGGGCCCAGGGAAACCAATCTACTGAGGCCACAGAAAACAGATGCCACCCACTCCAGCAGTACACTGTTTGGGCAAAGACTCTGGTGCTTACTCCTGATGCCTCTGGACTTCCTTGCTTACAGGAAGCCCTGGCCTTGATTCTTGGCACACCTTGACTTTGGCTTAGGCACCCAGCTTATTCAAACTTTGGTCTCAGTTTCTGGCTCACCCTCACTTCAGCTTGATTCCTGCCTCCCTATGAATCCAGTTCCTGGACTTTGCATGATTGTCAGGTGACCTCTGTCTGCCCATGCCCTGGTCCCAAATAGCCCTAATAGCTGGCAGATTCACATAGGCAACCTTTTGCTTCTTTATGGATTTCTGCTGAAGCCAATGGGGACCTACTTTGTTCTTATCAACCCTCAACATCCTTAAGAAGCACTGGTAAGTTCTTGATAGAAACTTTAGCTATATTATTAGTATTGTCAATAATATTGATGTTTTTCCTTTTAGACTCCCAAATACATTTCCAAGATGAGTAAGTATCACTTATTCTATCTTACAGTTGGGGACATTGATGCAAAGAGTTTAAATGAATGGACCTATGTTACACAGAAGTTGGTGAAAAAGCTGGACCAGATTTTTGGAACAGATCTGAAGACCTTGTACTGAACGGAACCCTTCCTTGCAAACGTAGGGTATTGTGTATCATTGGCGACGTGTAGGGGGTACATGTGGGTACGCGTGCATCCCCTAAGCATGGTGGTGCACTCCTTGTGAAAAGTTGCTGCTGACACTGCCGGCAGCACCTTCGGGCAGTCGCCACTCACCATCCCCTCATCGTTGCCGACACCACCTGCGGCATCTGCGGTCAGTCCAAGATCGCCACTGGCCACTGCCAAAGGTGCCGGCAGCATCTGCAGGTGGTTGCCAACCGCTGGTCAGCACTTGCCATCCTCCCCCCCCCACCACCGTTAGTACTGGAGCTGCCTACAGGAGCTCCCCACTTACCATTGCCATGCTCCCACTGCCGACAGAGCTGCCACCACCTCCAGGAGCTCACTGACCCCCGCCAGCCTCTGGGGGCACGTGGTGTTCAGGGTGTGTATGATCTTTAATTTGATCTCAATAGAAAAGAGATGTTAGGGACCAGGGCATAGGCAGTCTAGCTTAGTGATTAGGCACCTGAAGCATGGTTACAGTTCAGGTTGGTTTCCCAGGAGGTGGGGGGTATGGAGTACTCTGGTACTGGAATTAGAACTGAAAGTCATAGCTGAAGTCAAGACAGACCAGGGTCAAAAGCCGAAGCCAGAGATGGGGTAAGCCAAGGGTGAACCAGGATCAGAAATCAAAATTCACAGCTGGAGCCAGAATCAAGAGCAGAAAGCTAGAATCAGAAGCTGAAGTCAGAGCCAGGGTTTCAAATCAGAGAATCAGCAGGGAAGTATGCAGCAGGTCAAAAGCAACTTTTGCCTTTGTCTGGACAAGGATAGTGCAGGCTGGATTTGCCTTCTAAGGGCTGGAATGGGTGGGGCCCGTTGCCTGTAGCCTCTGGGGACTGACTGCCCTAATTGTCTCGCTCTTGCTGCAAGTAGTGGTTGTTCAGGGGATGAATTGCCCTGGATTGGGACTGGCTAGATCTAGGGTTCTGATGTGGCCTTGTTACAGGAACAATTTTAGATCATGTTCTGGGAGAAGACAGTAAAAATGAACAATTATCTACTGGTCTGATTTCAGTTTGGCAATTTCTATGATTTATGAGTTTGCTGCCAGTAGATTTTTCTTAAATGAAATTTAATAGAAATCAAAACAAGTATAAACTTAGTCTGTTCAGATTCTTAGATATAAATCTCTTACTATTTTAAATATGATTTCTCAAAAATAACTATAATATAATTTTTAAAAAGTATAGATAGATATTATATCCTCTGTTGAGTATCGTACCTGGAAATAATTTTTTAATTCTATTTACTCCTTCATATTTTTGTGTGACACTTTACCAAAACTCTGGATAGAACAATAGAAATAACTATATCCAACATAATTTTAGTCCTTTAAAATTAAATCCAACTCATCTGATTACATATTTCCATCATTCCAGTGCTGTGAAAAAACTGGATTAGTTTTGTCAGAGATTAGAATGGCTCATGAAGAAAATTAAACTGATACACAATAGAGCTCTTGATGCTTTTGGCTCTTAATATGAGAAGATTAACGTTTACTGCAAAAGGAGAAAAAGCTCTGCAAGTGTACTTTTACAAAGCACCTTTAATGATGGATATCCAAAATCAAAAGTTTGAGGGGAAGAAAGGATGCAAAGACTAATTCAGAATTTGCTGTTAGCAGCCCAGTTGTTTGAAGACATCTGGTATGTCTACATCCTTCAGATTCAGAAGTGACTAATCCAATTGTTTTAGGTAGAGAATTTTCTATTTCAGGTCATTATGGAAAATGAGTGCTTGCCCTTATTGGTTGCATTTAGTAATGGTTAACTGAGGAGTTGGGAAAGAGCAGATCAGTATACAGACTTCTCAGCTATCCAAATATAAACCATTAAAGTCTAGCAGGGTTATCTTATGTTAAGCCTTCACAATGTAGGTAGACAGTTGCATAGCTCTCATCGGCCTCACCAGTCAGTTTGTAAGTTGGTACTCTGGGGCAGAATCTGGGGCTGTTCTGAGTTTAGGTGGAAAATCTTGCTCCTCTGAGAGCAAAAATAAAGTAAGGAAAATCCCTTTCATTCCCTGCCAGACCCCTTGAGGACTGAGTCATGATTTTTATGCTGTCTGGGTTCAAGAGTAGCTTCATTACTCCTAAGTCCTTCAATCAATGGAGTCAGAACACATTGAGGAATCTGTGAGAAGCAAGGAATTTTTTTTTAGTGATATCTTTTACTGAACAAACTGTATAGTTGGGAGAAATGTCAGACAAGCTTTCCGGCAGAAAATATTGTTGCTCAGGTGAGAGTTTGCTTTTGATCATGAGTTGGGCAAGGTTTGGAGTTAGTTGAAGGCCAAGAGTTATGGGAACTGGCAATCTTTCTCTCAGGTTAGGGACAGACATTACACATAAACTAGTTTAAGTGATCAGAAACTGGTTTAAACCTGTAACAGAACAGCTGTTCAGTGCATATAAACCAGTCTGAAAATGACTGAAACCAATTTGAGATAAACCTGATTGAATGTAGTATCAGACTTAACTGATTTGGGTCAAATTGGTTTATGCAGTGTCCTAGTTTAAGTTAAACCAGAGTCCATCAGCATCCCAGATGCTTTGCTGGGTGGGGCTCTGCCCTCTGCTCCAGCCCAGCAAAGCTAGTCCTACCCCTCTGCTCCCTGGCTGCAGTTCTGGCAGAGATGGCAGGGTCTGCCTGGCTTCCTCCTACTCTCTCTCTTCCTACCACCACCACCACTTCCTGTTCAAGTAGGGATTCCCCCCTCCCCTCTGCCTTACACAGACACCTCTCAGCATTAGCTAGCGTACCATATGCTGGCTATGGTCCATGCTGTGGGAGAGAGGTCCAAGGCAGACAGGACAGTGTTGTCTTAGGGCTCTTTGGAGCTAATCAACATGTAGCTGGTAGTGTTCCTCTGTTTCTTCCTTGGAAAAAGTTGTTTAGGTAAGAGCTTGAACTAATGAGACAGATTGTTGTTTTGCTGATGGGCTGATAAACACTGTGTAACTCCCAGCTGTGTAAGTAAATGCTATGCAATGCTGTGTTGCTAGTCAGAGGAGCAGCCTCTCCCTAATCAACAGGGATCCTGGTTTTCCCTGATTAAAAAAATCGTGAATTTTCTGATAAACCCCCTAAAATCCGTGATTAAAGTTAAAGACCCCCCACAGCCCTCCCCCTGGCCCTGCTGGTGCCCCTCACTCCTCCCCAAAGGCCCTCCAGCCCTGCTCATGCCCCTCACTCCCCTCTAGCCCTGTTCATGTCCCTCACTCCCCCCACAGCCCACCCAGCCCTACTCATGCCCCTCACTCCCCCAACAGCCCCCCAGCCCTGTTCATATCCTTCACTCCCTCCACAGCCCACCCAGCCCTGCTCATGCCCCTCACTCCCCCCACAATAGTCCCTCAGCCCTACTGGTGCCCCTCACTCCTGACCCTCAGCCCCCTGTGCCTCCAGCTCTGTTGGCTCCCCTGACTCTCAACCCCACCCCCCAGCCCTGTTGGTGCCCCTCACTCCCGACCTTTAGCCACCCATGACCCCAGCCCTGCTTGTGCCCCTGCCCCCAGCCCTGCTGGAGGGGACCCCCAACTGCCAGGGCTATGAGACCAGGGACCCAGGTCTGCAGTTCCTTGCCCCCAACAGAAGGAAGTGGCTGCTGCAGCAGAAGGAGCATGGAGCCAGCTCCCCCACTCCTGCCTGCCTGCTGCGGGCTCGGGTGGGGGTGGGGGCAGGTTTGGGTCCTGCCCCTGCCCAGCCATGACCCATAAACCCCAGCCCTGCCAGAGGGGTCCCCCATCCCCCTGCAACCCCACCTATTTCACAAGCTCCAGGAAGAACAGTGACACTGAGCCAAGCCTTGGACTGAGAACCTCAGGCCCCACCCTTCCCCCTCTCCCTTCCCCTCTGGGCAGGGTTAGGAGTTTCCCATCCTTTTTGCAATCAGATCTTTCAGGCTGGAACTCTGCCAGCCTGCAACGCTCTTTGCAAAAGTGGTAAATCTGTGGGTATCTTTGCTAAAAGGGAAAATACATATTTTCTCTGATAAAATCAGGAAATCTGTGGTTTTCTCTGTTTTTCCACGGGAAACAGAAAACTCGGATCCCTGCTAATCCCTGCTAATCAGAGCATCCTGCCAGAGCCTGGCCACACCCCCCACCCCTCAGCTCAGCAGCACTGTGGAAGAGAAGGGAGGGCTGCTCTATCACCCCCTGGCTTCTTGCTTGAGCCACTGCAGGCATGTGCCTGCATTTCTGGAATGAAAAGGGGATGTCTATCCACCTCCAGATCAGTTCAAGCTTTGCATGTTAAACTAACCTGCAAAGATTGAATCAATTCAAGCTCAGGCTCTTTGAATATCTGTCCCTAGCCTCAAGGTCTGACCCTTTTTGGGTAGATTCTGCAATTGTTGATGGTTTCTTATGTTCCAGTTTGCAGGGTGGGGTGATGTGACACCTGGGGCATGCAATTGGTGGGCATTTTCTTTTTTTTACTATAGTAGGTATGTGCTGGGTATTTGGATGACTCAGATGTGGCTTATGCCTCTATGTAAGTGTACTTCCTGGCTAAAGGTATTGTATTCCCTGAACCATCGTGGGTGTAACAACACTCCAACCCCAAAGAATTCTAGCTCTTCCAAGTACCTTGTTCAGAGCTTTATTAATAAGGCAGTGTGTTAACCCCCTAGCACTTCCCAGGGCTGCCCATGGCACCCCCTCATGTTCACACTAGGTCAGCATCCCTGCTCTGGTTTCCTGGAACTGGCTTTGTATCCTTGCTTCGCACATCTTTTGGTGTTCAAATTTCTCTGTATCTTAGGAGGCTGCCTTTGAAAACCAGAGTTAGAGCCTTGGTGCCTGCTCCACCCTGATCATCACCAGGCTGCTGGTCTATCCTGATCTTTCACCCTTGCCTAAGTGGTGTTTCAGGCCCTCTCTCCTAGGCTCTGCCCTCTAGAGCCTTTGGCCCTCTCTTGCAGTCCTTCTAGTTTGCAGTCGTTTACCAATCTCAGTTCCCCCATGCAGTGGGAGTGGCTTCCCAGGAGCTCCTGTGGCCCCCATCCTCCCCCCAGCCATAACTCACTCCTCCAGTGTTACACAGTAATATAATGAACATACAACATAAATGACTTGACTTCAGTGGAGGATCACTGCCAATCTTCCTTCAGCCTCTGCAGTCTGAAGCTCCTTCCCCAAGGCTGGCAAGGGGTTCTGGCCTTATAAGCCCCTTAGCCATGCCCCCTTAGGTCACCTGACTCGCATCTTCCCTATTGGGCCTGTTAAATTCCCAGTGGTCCTTACAAGCAGCCTGACCCTCTCCTCCTCAGTAATAGGCTAGGGGCCCCATTACAAACAGTGTTAAAGAGATCTTAATGTTGCCCCTGTTGGATGTGCAAATGGTTCAGTGGCAGTTTGCACTGCTGAGGTGGGTGGCTTGAATGGAAGGAAAAGACAAATGATGTTCAAAAGGACTGAAAGAAGTCAGTCATTGTGCTCCCTCATTATATATTTACCTTTCAAAGTTGAGAGAGAGGTTTACAGGATGTGTGTACCACTATAACCATACCAGTCTAGAAAACAATATAGGTAGTGTCATAAGCCTCTTAGGCCATGAACAGACATTACATTTGTAGCACTACAAATGCCTTTTTAGTGGTATAAGTCAAGCCAGACATGCACATCCCCTATAGCACTACAAAAATGGAGTGAGTGCTACAAAAATGGCACAGCTGCTACAGAAATGTTTGTTTCAAACAGGAACTTCTTCATAGCACTATATGTAACTGGATGCACATTAGGGGTGGTTCTACATGACCATTTCTTGGTCCCACATTACCACCCACACTGCTCCACTGTCCACCCTACAGATACCCCTTTTCTTGTTCCTTATTTCAGGCCCTTTTGCCGTAGCAAAAAGCTGTAATAGTTTAAGCAGCAAATACTGTGGGGGCTGCAATGGTGGTCTGCTGTTTTAAACAGTGTGTCCAGTAGAATTAGAATAGTTCCATTGGTTGCCTGCTTTCTCAATGTTTTCCTGCCAAACACATTGGGCAGTTTCACCTGATAATCCCTTAAAAAAAAAACAAAAGAAAAAGTTGTAAAGTCATTGGATTTATGTTTATCCAGCTAGTTTAGGTTTTTCTACCCTTGTTCACTATGATGATAAAATCTGTAAGTCAAAAGGGGCACTTGCATCTGATCTGCATACGCTTAAGATAATGTACCTGATTCTACACTGTGGCTGACTTCCCTGGGACCTGTGTTTGGGAAAGTTTTTGACCCAATCCTACATTCCTAAGTGAATTGTTATGGAACATTACAGCCTGGTTTAGGATCTCTAGTTCAGTAAAATGCTGGCTATTACAGTTCAAATTTGCCTCTACAGGACTGAAGGTTTAACATGCAGGAACCTAGACTTCAAGGCAGATCTTTTTTTTTCAACTATGATAACATGTACTGTATCAATATTTACCAGACGGGACAGTTTAATCTTTCTCAGCCTTCCCCCACCCTTTTTTAATCTCTCTTTATATTTACTTGCTATACAATGAACTTTTGGAAGAAATCCATGGCTAGTACTGCTGAGTAGTATTTGGTTCATTTTCTATTTTCTGTTTATCTGGTGAGTAGGTAAAGCAGAAAAGATCAAAGGATATGTTGTTGTTAGCTTTTTTTTCCTTGTCCACTACAAACATGTAAATGACTTGTGCAAAAATCATATGGTTGCATGGTGTAAGAAGTGCTCTACACAGGAAAAAATTACTGTCATTTTATTTTCCAGAGTTGGTTCATCGTGAAAAACAGGGATTGCTTAATTCTTCACATTTTGGTTTTTCTAGCCAATTGTTAGTTTATCTTATAGTGATTTATCTAATCACAGTTCCCTGCTAGGAGGCATACAGTGCGTCATTTACGGGAAGGGAAGATGCTCCATTGGATAAGACTTGGCATTTTCAGCGAGGAGATTTCAGTTTTATTCACACTTCTGCTATCAAGTCACTGTATGACCTTGTCCAAGTCATGTAGCCTCTCTTCATCTAACTTACAAGAGACACCACACACAGTGAGGGCATTCTGCTATAAGACCCTGCTTTCAGTTGCTTATAACTTTTCAGTACAAATCATTTAAATTTAGCAACTTTTCATTCTGTTTGTCTGCCTTGGGCTGAATTCTTTGGAGAAAAGGACAGCTAAAGCAGTTCAGCTGTTTCCAAGACTGAAATGAAAGAAAAAGGATAGTCTGTGCATACTATTTTGTCTTTGTTTACAACCTTCTCTGTCAGAAGATCTAGTTCCTCCATGCTTTACAGAAAATTCCAGCACGGGGGGGAGAAGAAGCAGTCTGACACCAGGATGTGTCTTTCTCTTGCTGTTCCTTTGAAAAAAAATGCCCAAATCTGGGCAATTTATAAGCCTTTGAGTAATCTTTTTTTCCATATGCTTATTTGAGACTTGTTAGCATTTGGATGCTAAACTCTGAAGATGCTGTCTGTAGTGAGCTTACTCCCACCTAGAAATGCAGGGGCTGAGCAGGCTATATGCTGTAACTGCCTCTCCTAGTATCAGGTGTGCTGCAGCACTAGGCACTAAAGAAGAGAGGCCAATTCCTGTGTTTTCAGTACCACCCTGGCTGGCACCCCAAGCACTTTAAGTGGTGGAGAAGCTTGTTTGGCTTGAATGCAGGGGAAACAAGAGCTTGGGGACTGACTGAGGGAATGCAAAGGAAGAAGATTGGTGCAAGTAAGAAGGGGGATGGGGGAGACTAGGGAAA
>NW_005841919.1:2483098-2485664 GCF_000455745.1 Alligator sinensis
TTAAGCATCTACCTTACTATTTCATGATTGCATGCTGTATCTCCCAGCGGACTCCTGCCTAATCAGTCCAAAACATAGATTTGCTCAGGGTAGTTTAGTAAAGTATGCTGTTATCACTAGGACCTGTCTCTTTTTTTTTTTTGAAGACGCTGGAAGCTATTTAGTGACTGGGGCACAGGACTGCAGGTGCAAGGACTTTGCAATGAGCCAAGTACCCATGGTAGCAGACAGGGTCTATTTTTAACCAAAGCCAAGGCTTTAATTCACTTCTATACCATTCTCATGGCTTGTATCACCATACTGATTCACTGAGACATGCATATGAATAAAAGAGCGGAATTCTAAATCATGTAATATATAGGCTCTAGTCTACCAAGGCTTCTTAACAGTGTGTGCCATCTGCATTCTTCTAATTCTGAGACATTAGAGTAGGTAAAACATAACACTGCAGAAAAGAAATGCAAGGTCTCTTGGCAGAAGTGGGACATTGTGGTCACATCCAGACAAGTGAGCATGTGCTTGTTGTGGCTTTTCTCAAAGCAGTTTGAGATGCCACAGGAGGCACACCACAAATGAAAAAATGTTATGCAGCACGGGCTCTAAATTTGATACTGAGAAATCCTGGTATCAAAAGAAAACACTCTGGAAAAAAGCGGTACAGGGCACACTCTGGAGACAACAAGAGGCTGGGTCCTCCAAGGAGGTGCTCTAGCACCTGGCCAGAGTGTCTCTATGGCTGCTGCACGCCCTTTCCTGGAGCAAATACAAGTGGGGCAAAGCTGGCAGCAGCAGGTCGGACCCAGGCTCTGTCCCCAGTAAGCAGGGATTGGGGGAGGACGGAGTGTGGGTGTGGGGTTTGTGGGGTGGTGGGAGGAAATCTGGGAGCAGGGAGTACAGCCAACCCTGCAGTGTTGGTTGCTGCTCCCACACCCCACTTTACAAAATCCTAGACCTGCCTACGTGTGGCCCTACCCACCTCCATGCACCAAAGTTGGGTTTTAGGTAGCTAAACAGTCCTGGCAGCCCTCTGTCTCTGGCATGCTGGAAAATGGCAGCAGGGAGGCCCAAATGTCAGTAGAAACAGATGTACAGGCTTTCATTTGTCAAAAAATAGTCAGGTCCTGGCTAGAGCACTAGACTAGGAGGAAGGAGGTAGGAATGTAGGACTCAAGGGACCTTCTAGGTCACCAAGTCCCATCCTCTGCCATTACTGTCACAAGGTATTTTAATCCCAAACTCCATATTAAAAATAGTTTGGGTTCTTCCTGTCCACCCACCTCTCTGAGAGCATCTGCTGGTCCTACTTGACACCTTGTCTGTACTGTAACCTCTGTGTTAAGGATGCCTCTAACTTTGTGTTGTCAACATGCTCCTTTGTGTCATGCCAGGGACATTAATGAAAATAGTAAACAAGATGGTACCAAACTGGATCCTGGAGGAATTCCAGTAGAAAGCTCCCTCCATAGAATCATAAAAAATTAGGGTTGGAAGGAACTTTTGGAGGTAATCTAGTCTAGCCCCCTGCTCAAAGCAGTACCATCCCCAACTAGATCATCCCAGCCAAAGCTTTGTGTAACTGGATCTTAAAAACCTCCAAGAATGGAGATTCTACCACCTCTCTGGGTAACCTGTTTCAGTGCTTTACTACCCTCCTAGCGAGAGAGATTTTCCTAATCTCCTAACCTAAACTTCCCTTGTTGCAACTTGAGACCATTTCTTTTGGTTCTGTCATCTGCTACCACCGAGAACAGTTTAGCTCCATCATCTCTGGAACCACCCTTTAGGTCATAAATAATGTATAAGTGTTGAGAGTTGGGGAGCACAACTCTGCACCACCACTGCCCCCACTGCTGCCAGGCGCTGGCTCCAGCAGGGGTGCAGCCCCGCAACTGTGCCCCACCCTGAGTGCAGAAATCTGGGGGGGCATGTGTGCCCCCCCATTCTCCCCCCACAAGCTTTGCCAATGCTTGAGGTAGTGGAAGACTGCTATTAAATCCCCCCTTATTCTTCTCTTCTCCAGACTAAATAAGCCCAGTTCCCTCAGCCTCTCAGAAGTAATGTGCCCCAGCCCCCTAAGCATTTTTGTTCTCCTTCACTGGACTTCCTCCAATTTGTCCATATCCTTTCTGTAGTGGGGGCCCAAAACTGGACACAGGACTCCAGGTGTGGTCTTACCAGTGCCAAATAGAGGTGAATTATCATTCCCTTGCATTAGCAGTGCTCCTGCTAATGCAACCCAGCTTGGCTCTGCTTTTTATTTTGTCGCTGTCTTGCAGTAGGACCTTTTAAAAAGGCATATCAACACCCAGCTCAGTGCCCCCCCCCCCAACTTTCCTCACTTGTAAAATAAGGCTTCCTGTTCTTTGTATTTTGTACTGATTTGTACAGAAGAAAACTGCTACATAGTACAAATAATGGTAGCTAATAAATAAATTCCAACTAAATCAGAATAGACAGGGAGAGAAATTCCCTTGGGTATTTGCCACTGTTCACCACATGTAGCATTCAGAAATTACCAGTTGGCCTGTCAAGAAATATAGCAACCCCTGGATGACATTCTGGTCCT
>NW_005841919.1:2485674-2498628 GCF_000455745.1 Alligator sinensis
TAAACTCTTATTGATTTCACCTGGTCCAAGTTTTCACTACAGATCTCTTAATGTGCACTGTTTTGCACATCAACCTGGAGAGAGTGCAGATAGACAAGGATTTCCCCTTACAAAGCCAATGACTTGTAGAAATAAGAAGCCACAGGCTGGGTATAGAGGTGGGGAGAACTGCACTGGCTGGGGGCGTAATAAGGCTGTTATCCCAGCATGGATGGTAAAACTGGCCCTTCCTATATCACTTACATTCTAAAAAGTATCTATTTATATGTTGCTTGCTTTGTTTTTTTAACACAGATGGTTTCTGTGCAGAACATCTCTCATTGCATCACTGCTGTCCAGCATTGCTATGCTGATATTGCATTCTTACATTGATGGGACAGTGATAACAATAATCCCTACAGATTTGAATTTTGCTGAAAGTGCTTAAGAGTTTGCAAACATATATGCAATGCCAGTGCCACTCCCCTAAACAACTGAATTCACAAACCCAAGGTGATGAGAACAATTTTTTTAAAGATATGATACTCAGGAAAAGTTGGAAGGGGAAATAGGTCTTCATGAAAATTAGAAAATTCTATTACTTTTTATTTTATGCCGGGGGGGTTGAGAGATCTTAGTGAAATACAGCATACAGAAAAATCTGAAAGGAAATAGTATGTTGGATGACTTTTCCCTGGCAAAATTAGGAATGGCAGAAGAGCACATCAATTAGGATGGAGTTAAATTAAGGTACCCGATGAATTATGGTAATTTACTTTTCTGTCCACTCAAGGAAATCTCTTCTCATTGTACAGATAGGGTTTGATGTGGAAAATGATTACTAATACTTGTGTTATGCAGCAAAATCTGAGTCTTTGCCAGCTGTGTTCTTGGTGAAGACCTATTACCAACCCCTCCTATCAACCCACTCTCTCTTTCCGTGTCTCAGTTCCCAACAGGATCTTCTTTACTAGGTATCTTTTTCATTTACCTATTGCCTTCCAGTCATGGACCAGTAAAATCTTCATTTTATCCAGTAAGAAATGTCAATTCCCACTTCCAGTATCCAAAAAATCAATATGATTATCCCTCCAGCCACTTGTCTTTCCCCACACAATACCTTTCTTTAAACAAAAAGCAAAGGGGAAAAAACAGAAAGGGTTGGGGGGCAGAGTAATTTTTGATTTCCATTACACTGATGTTGAACCACAGTAGTAACTGTGTTGGTGATGAAAGACAATCTGCTTGCTTCTGGTTATTCATGTTTTACACAAGTACAATTGTGAACAGAATGTAGCTTAATTTATATTTTATGTGTATATTTCCTAGTTCTGGTATCAAGGTTTTGTTGTCATCTTGTTCTCTTGTAGCCCAAATGTACCATATCTTTTTGGGTGACAGGGCCATGACCTTTTAGACCACAAGAGAAAATAAATTTCAAATTGATAGGCTCTTCACAAATAACTCCTTGCCTTGTGACTCCTGGTGGTTCAGCTCTAGTTTACAAATGGATTGTTGCAGCTACATGTAATTGGCCTCATGGAGAAGAGGCAATCTCAGAGAGCCACTAACTTGATTGAGATTTAAGAGATGATGAACAATTTGAACTGTATCTGGAAAGAAAGAGAATGTCAGTGCAGAGTACAGATCATGAGCGGTATATGTTGTTGCTGACCTGCTATGCGTAAAAAGTGCCTGAGCACATTTTGATTGTGTAGAAGCTTTTATCAAATATTTTATTATGGTACATCCCTCTGGACTGAGCATGTGCCACATATGATTCAGAAATGCTCTTACATAATCCTCCTACTTGCCTTTATCAAGCAGGGAAAGTATGATTATTTTTAGTACCTGAACTGATCTGCAGCATATTATAAAGTGTAACAAGCAGGGTCTTGCATGGTATTATGACTGGGCAATACAGCTTTGTCATTATGACAGCATCTGTTGACTTACAGCTTGGAGTATTCTAGATGACACATCCTTCAGCACACCTTAGAGGTTGTCTGCAAATCCTTGGTAAACTGGAAAATATCTGCCCCTTCCATTCAAGTTCCTCACCTACCATTCTTCTGCAGTGGACAACCAACCTCCTCTTTGGCTTCCAGTGGGGAGTCCTCCTTTGCTGTAAACAATCACTCCTGTGAAGGGGATCTGAAGTAACAAACAAAATGGTTATAGTGAGTGCTCAGGGAAAAACAAATATGTAGGCAGGTTGGAATCCATGCTCTCTGAAATGTACCTACTGCTCTGGAGGGGCTTAGAACATGTTATAGGATAATGCTATAGACCATTATTAGGTTATAAAAATAAACACTTAATAAAGATGATGCAAGTAAAACCAAGTTTGAATGCTGCCCAGTGCATATTTTCCAAGTCCTTTTACATTTTAGAGTTTCTAATTGAACTATGGGTCTTTTTGAGTATTCTGTCTTGGTGTTAAAAAAAAAACAACAAAAAAAACCCCAGAACATTTATTTGAAATCATACTGAAGAAATGAAAAATGAGAGGGAGAGCACCACTGATTAGTATATGAGTTAGTATCAGAAATGCTTTTAAACTGAAGAACCTGATAGTCCCCAAGACCTGGAACTGATTGCTGCCAGAGGTGGTGCAAGCACCTACTCTGGATTTCTTTAAGTGTCAGTTGGATGCTTATCTTGCTGGGATCCTTTGACCCCCAGCTAACTTCCTGCCCCTGGGGCAGGAGGCTGGACTCAATCTTTCGAGGTCCCTTCCAGCCCTAATGCCTATGAAATCTATGAAATTTGATAGTCCTGAAGTGGTCCCATTGATTTAATTTGATTCCAAAGCTCTGTTGATTTGTCTTAACATGGATCACTGTCTGGGGCTAAGAAAAGCCTGGTACCACATTGAGACCTGGGAACGCAGACACCTACCTGCATATATTTATTATTATATTGAGTATCTCTTACTTCTCTTGTTATCTAACCCCCCGTCTTTTTTGCACGTTTATATTCTCTTTAGTAAGAACTGTGCCCAGGCTCTACTTTGCATGGGGTTTTTCCTTTATAAAGAAGTCATACATATAATACCTTGTGCAGATGCTATTGTTTTCCTTCAAATATTGCAAAAAGCATAATCCTGTAATTTCAGTTTCCAACACTTTCACATCTGATTTCAGGATCCATTTCAGAATCATTGTCCTTGCCTTTTAAGAACTTCATTGACTTCTTGCTTTCATAGGCCTTATTTCTTCTCCTCTTATTTATTGTTTATATTGCCTGAAGACCCTAACTAAAACTTGGAGTCTGTGGTTTCAGTACAGGTTTCATACAAGCACTGCAGATCTTACAATCTAGGTTAGTGATTCTCAACATCTTTAGGCTCAAGGCATCCCTCAGAAAATGCCAACTTTTAGCTTGCGCTCAATTTTTGACTATGGAAATAGAGCTTTTTTTTCTGTTGCTAAGAACTCAGAAAGACAACAACAGGTCAAAATATTTTTGACACTATGGATTTCTATTTGAAACCTCTAGGCTTATCTTGTGAATCAAGTGTAGGAATAACTGATGTAGGTTGAAATGGATGCATCCAGATAGTGTGATAATCAATAGGAGGAAGGTAGTAGAGAAAGCTGAGGGTCACACTGCTAGATTATACAGTTTATAGAAGGTACCTGGGTTATGACTTGCTTCAGTTACTTTTCCTCACCTCTCAGGATTCTCTCTAAATTATATCCATCTTTCTGTCAGTCTGTCTGTCTACTCTGATATAGCTCTATAGATATGGACAGTCTAAAATATCAAGCATGGCTTTGTTTTATGGCTAAGGGCAGGAAAAAGGAAGCACAAACCCTACATCTGCCTTCCTAGTTCGAATGTCTTCTGTATCTCACCATGGAACCTCTGCCAGTCTAAATGATTAGTACAGGGGTGGGCAAAATACAGCCCGTGGGCCGGATCTGGCCTATGAGGCCATTCTATCCAGCCCATGGGGCCCCTAAAAATGTAGAAAATTAATATTTATCTGGCTTTGGTTCCTGCCAAAAATGACATGAGTCAGAGGCAGTAGGACCCAGGGGAAGCCTGGTGGGCTCCCACAACAGCAGGGCCCGCCTGGCCCCGCCTCCCCAGCTGGAAGCCTCAGCAGGGGCTTCTGGCCTGGTACCATGTGGCTGCACCAGAAACTCGGATAAGGGGAGGTTAGGGGAGGACCCCAGGCAGGGAAGGAGCCTGGGGAAAAGCTGAGCCCAAGGAAAAACAGCCCCTTCCCTGCCCTGTGGCCGGCACTCTCTGCTGCAGCTGCTTACAGCCCATGCGGGGCTGTCCTGAGCAGGCACAGGCAGCCCCATGCGGGCTGCGAGTGGTTACAGCACAGGGTGGGCAAGGGGCACTTGTCCCATGCTCAGCACCAGCTTGTAACCCAGCCCCACTGCCAGTCTGGGCCCTGTGCCAGCTCCGGGCTTGCCTGCTGGGGCTGTGCACAGCAGCAGCAGCTGTGGCCCCCCAGCTTACTGGGCAGTGTTTGCTGTTGCTGCCCACCCAGAACTCGCATGCTGGGCAGCACAGAGGCGGCAGTGGCAGCTGCACACTGCCCAGTGCAGCAAACGGGGGGCAGCAGCTGCTGCCGCTATGCGCAGCCCCAGTGGGTAAGCCTGGAGCCCTCACGGGGCTCAGGCTGGCAGCAGGTGCGGGTTACAAGCTGGTGCTGAGCACAGAGAAAAGCGGCCCCTCCCCATCCCGTGGCCACCACCCTACTCTGCAGCTGCTCGCAGCCCATGTGGGGCTGCCTGTGCCTGCTCAGGACAGCCCTGTGCAGGCTGTAAGCAGTTGCAGCGGGAGCACCGGCCAAGGGGTGCGGGTTGGGGATGGGCCGCTTTTCCCCCCACACAGCACCAGCTCCTCCCCTGCCAGGGAGCAGGGGTTGGGACTGCATGCGGGGCTGGGGGGCACTGGGAGTGAATGGGTCTACAGGGCCCACACCGGTGTCTCGGGGCCAATGCCAATGGGGTCCAGAGCAGGGCAGCAGGAGTGCAGGGTCACAGCTGGCAGGAGCTCTATGGAGCCGGGCCAGCTCCCCCCTCTCCCTGCTGGTGCAACCCAGCCCAGCTCCACAGACCCCTGCCAGCCTGCGCCCCGCTCTGGGCCCTGCCAGTGCTGGCCCTGAGACATTGGTCCCAAGACATTGGGACGCTGGTCGCGAGATGGTGACCAGGGGGCGGGGCACCTGTCAAGGGGTGGGACTACCCATGCAGCCCTCAACAGCCTGCCAAAACTGGGTAAGCGGCCCTCCACCCGAAATAATTTTCTGCCTCTGGAATAGCACCATGAATATGTGGGTATTTAATTAAGGGACTTCAATGTAGGATCTTGGAACCAGATTTTTGAAAGATTTTTTGGGGCCAGCTGCATTTTAACATCCCTACCCCAAATAGTGAGAAACTGGTGCTGGGCACTTAGCTTTAGACATCCATGTCTGGCCTCAGTCAAAGAATGGATCATGTGTTGTATATCACTTTTTCGTTGCTCATTGTAAGGAAACACAAACTCTTCTGATACTTCACTGTAGAGGATGTGGCAGCACGGTAGAGGTCACTACTACACAGAGCCACTCACCTCACTGTGCCAGGACCAAAACCACACTTTAGGAGTCTCGCTTGGGGAGCCTATAACTGGCTGTCCCACTTCCTGGAAAACACCCACAAGCCTGGGGTAACGCTGCCACCACGCAGGCACTGGTCTCTGGTAGGGTTCTGTGCAGCCTGGGGCACACAGACCCTGCAAACATTGTGGGTGCTTTGCCCACAGTAATATTTCTGGGTGCTTCTTTCATCCTGAAGCATCCAACGATAGCATCAGGTAGCTGAGGGAATATAAAAAGACAAACTTTGCCAGCCAAGCTGGGAGCAAAAGGCTTCCTCTCTCTCTCTCTCTCTACTGACAGTAACTCTACAAGGCATGCTGCAACCCGGTACCTTTATTGATGGGATGGGGGGGGAAGTGTGGCGGGAGTTAGAACAAGGAAGTCAGAATAAACTTTGAGCAAACAAGCATGTGAGTCTTACACAGTCTTGGACTCAGTGATCCTTTTAAGACATGACTGGCCTACACATAATTCCTAACTCCTGTCTAGTTTCCAGGTTTTTTACTTGCAGTGAATCTCCAGGCAGGAGCCTAGGGTATTTGCTTGCTGCATTCAAAATGTCTGCCAGAGGAAGAGAGCACTGCCCTTAGGAATTTATCTGGACAGGTCACTCACCTGATTGACTAGCCTGTACCAGGAAGAAAACCAGGAGATAAAAGGGTAACTTGGTTTGGCCCAAATGAGGGGCAGAGAGAGGATTTCTTCACAGAGGATACATTCCATCTTTCTTTTTTGAATACTTTGGCTCTCCTCTCATTGGTCTTTTAAAAACAGTATAGGTTGCTGAAATAAAATGTTGCCATAGTCAAGGCCACTAGTGTTTGTATGGTTTTAATGTCATAAACCTATTAAAGCCCAGTAAGTCTAGGCACACTAAAACCTGCAAAACCTTCCACAACTATATGGACAGGTTGCATATCCAAAGTAAAATCCTGGTTTCAGTGGAGTCAATGAAAAGACTTTTACTGCCTTCAATAGGGCTAGAATTTTGCCTTCGTCCACTTGCTGTACCTGTGCATATTCATACTAACTTAGGGGCTGAAACAAAGCTCTGTTTGTCCTGACATAAAAATAGCATCGCTGAACTGGGAGAAAAGGTCCATACTCCAGAGTAAGATGGCTAAGACTTTGGATGGGGGAATTATACAGTATATTTTAGAAACAAAAACTCATGATAGGTCCTCAGGAAATACTTTATGATTTAATTTTAAAGAAACCTACACCATCATTCTGCTTCATCCCAGTTCTTAAGAACAAGCTGTGCTTAGTAAAAATTAGCTGCTATGAAATGTACCAATGAAAGGATACGAATTTGCACAAGCATAGAATAGCTTGGACATTCATTACCAGTGCCAAAGGCTCTCAGTGAAACTTGAGACAAACAAATCAGTGGGCTTAAAACAGGCACTTTATATACCTAGTCAGCAGCAGAAAGGAAATGGTAAGCTAAGAAGCTGAATAACACGGCCTCACAGTGACCAACCTCTCTCCCAATTCAGGTTTTAACTAATTGTTAACAGTGGGTCCAAAAACCTTCTCCTCTGGGGAAAAAGTCTTGGTATGTTTAAGTGAAGTTTTTTTCCTCCTCCTCCTCTTTGCTGCATCCTTTTTAGGTCACTGCTGGCACAAAGGTACTGAAAGAATCTGTCCACTATGGCAACAGCCTGTGGGAACATTGATTAGTTCATTTTCATATCAATACCCTATATATTTTTCCAGGTTCCAAGTCTATTGTCCTTAGGCTGCTGATGCCTGAACTGCAAGAAGGTGTGGTGGAGATATCTCAAAACATTGATTTTTCATCCTCTCCTTACCGTTGACGTTGGTAAATTATAGGCCTGTCCGCTTTACCTTCCAGCAGAAATATAGCAGTGGGGAAAAGAAATGTAGGACTTGTTTCTCTAATAGTAACTTGGTTCGGAAGTCATGCTATGAATCAGATTCTGTTCCTTACTGGAAAGCTAGGCTCATGATTTCAAAGTGAAGCACTCAACAATCAGCAAATGACAAAGGCAAAGTAGCAAGTGTAACCTTACCCTGCACCATCTGTGCAATATGAGGCATGGTGTGATTTGCAAGTGTCCTTAAGTAATTTAGCAATGTCAGTCCCACTGTCTGCTAGCTGCTTTTGAAATTCCGTGTATAATCTGTAATTGCATAATTGTGTATTGCCTTTTCCAGAGGATGTCTGCCTCATTCAAAGACCAAGATGAGAAGTGCTCAGTGAATGAGGCAGCTGTTCAATTTTTATTTTTTCTTCCATTGTTCAGTAGTTGACCCCAGGTTTCATACACTGCACAATATCCATATCCTTCCCTGAATGAGGATTTTTTCCCCAATTCCTTATTTATGGCTTTTCTGGGGTGTTCAGCACTGTGATATGAGTGTCTGACAAACATCATGACATACATCCTTACTGCCTCCCTGACAAATGGGTATTGTTATCTCTGTTTCATATGTTCAAAATAGAGGTCTAGGGAGTTTTAGTGATTTAGCTCAGTGTCACAGAGGAAGCCTGTATCATATGCAGCTACATAATCCAGATCTCCTTTATCCCAGTCTAGTACCTTAGTGACAGGATCACCTCTTCTTCACCATGGTCACCATTTGAAGGAGTATGCTCTACGCTGCTCAGTGTGTGCAATCAGTGAGCCCATCTTATTCCATGTGTACCTTTCTATATTGTATAGAAAGGGGTTTGACCTCCCTCATAGGATATAGGAACATTTGGGCCTAATATAGAAACCTTTTTATATTAAACAACTCAAAAACTGCAATTCTACTCCATAGTATTATGTATAGACATGTACACCTATTGGGATCTTGAGAGGTGGCAGGGTGGAACCTCTTAGGGTGCCTATACACGTGCTCCAACACGTTCTAATTAGAACACTCTAGCATTGTTGCAGTGTCACGTGTATAAGTCCCCACAGGTTTAAAATGCCTGCCTGGGTGCTTTAACTAAAGTTTGTTGAATGAGCTTTAGATAAAGCATCCCACAACCATTTTTAATTGTGTAGGGGCTTAATACATGTGACGCTGCAGCGTTTTAATTAGAGTGGCTCTCTGAGAGCCGCTCTAATTAAAATGCTTGTGGATGCCTGCTCCAATGTGCTGTAATTACAGCACATCAGAGCAGACTCAGTTGAGTTTGCTGGAGTGTGCGTGCTCCAGCAGGCTTGGCATCTCATGTATTCAGTATCCCTATGCTTCAAAATGGTGGCAGGTGCTCATCAAATGCCATTTTGAAGCATGGGTTGCTGAATAGGCCCCAGCTTTAATTTGTGCTGGGGGAAGGACCCGAAGATGATGGACATGTGGAAACCTTTATTCCAATGTAGACAGCTCTCTTCCCCCTTGGGCCCTTGGGCCACCATGTACTCGGCACCTCTGCATGAGACACTGTGGGTGCTTTTAATTGGAGTGGCTTCTGAGAGCCACTCTAATTAAAGCACCCTCGCCCCCCCCTTCCCCCCCAGAGCAGGTGCAAAGATGCCCTTAGAGACTTAACTTATTCAGAGGCAGATGCTTTCATAGGTGAATGCCTACTTCATCAGATGATGCAAATGAATTTAGAGACATGGGGTACTAAATAGAAAGGAATAAAGTAATTTAAATACAAAGTATGGGTGGGGGAGTACTGCTGAGAGGGGCAAAGGTATGCTGAAGGGATCAAAAGGGATAAACAAAACCGTTAACCCATTGAGGGATATAAGGGTTATATTATAAAAGCTACTACAGGCAATTGGATAAGGATCCAAAGACCCTGAGATCATGCTTAACACAATCTAGTCTGTAGATATGTTCATGTTCCACAATCTTGTGTTTGAGTTGGCTTTTAAAATGTTACTGTTTTAAGAACAGCTATTCTGAGGTCAGCAATGGAATATCCAGGGAGGTTAAAGTGTTTTGCAACAAGCTTTTGTGTTTGTCTGGCATTGATGTCAGATTGGGATCCATTCACTTTTTTATGTAGACAGCAATGTAGACAGCAGCAGGACCCTTTTAGGAGGTGATGGCATATACAACATTTGTAGAGGAGCAGGTGAATGAACCCCAGATATTACAATCAGTGTTGTTTAGTCAAGTGCGTTTGTTGATGAGGGGGTACAGCAGGCATCTGACTGTAGCAAGGCCTAGTTGTTCAGTGAAGATAGAAGTTAGACACTTTGTTGCTAGATAAAGGTTGCTTGAGATTGGCCTGTCTTCAAGTTGGGACAGGCTTGATCCCAAGGTTTGAGATTAGTCATTCTTTCCCAAGAGGGGTTGGAGGTATCCCAGATGTTCAAAATGTTGATGTATCAAAGATGTTCAAGCTGCAGGGCTGTAGATGACAACAAGAGAGATTTTGTTGTCCTTGTCACAGGGGAATGAGCACTTATCTCGTCTTTGCACAGGGGCTGGGACAAGTGAGTGCTTACTTTTCCCACCTCACACAGGCCAGGTTGGGGGAGGAGAAGAAGGAGCAAGGGTTTACCTCCTTGCATAGGGATTGGACAGGGACAAGCAAGTACTTACCTCCTTACACCCTGCAACAGCCTTAAAAGGATCTTATGGTATCTCAGGGTACTGTGGCATCTCAGATGAGAATCACTGTTTTAGATTATGCTAGTATGGGTGTTTCAGAGATGCCGATGAGTTTGCTGCCTGATTGATCTTTATGGTTTGAGTTTCTGATAAATATTAAGGGTGCACATAGCCTTGAATAATCACTGCATTATAATATAAATCTAAATAATGAATGTAAATGATACCTTTGCTCTTTCTAGGCTGTTTAATCTTCTGGCTCCACAATGAGGAGTTAGTTTGTTTTTGATGGAAGTGATACCAAAGTGATGTCTCCAATTTTGGTAGACCCTGAGTGATATTTCTGGAAACGGATTTTCTGATTTTATGCTGGAGTTTTCTAAATTTATTGGAAAGGAACAGAAAGCTGGGGTATAACAATCAAACTTTAGTTAAAGGAAAAAAAAAGAGAGAGCCTCAACCCTTTCCACCATCTTTTTTTTATTGTTGGTATTACTCGTAATATTTCTGTTCCTTGAGGGTTAGCTTTTTGACTAGATAGCTAAGCGAGGAGCAGGGCTACTGGAATTAGATTGGAAGAACATATTTGCCCTGGGGTACCCTTGATAGTGCTCCTTGTTCATGACTCATTTGCTGTCAAAATTGGCACACCCTCCAGTAGCTCATATTCTTAGCATTTGCTTTAGAAAAGGAGGCAAATTACCTTCTTGGTCACAAACACTTGCAAAAGGTGAAGGTTTAAAAAACTATGTAGTTGTGATAGGGTAAATGTGAAATGCCGCTTTTGTCCCAAAGGGTTCAAGAACCTAGACTTCATGAATCAAGGATATAGGTTGTAGCCGTGTCGGTTTAAAGGCAAAAACAAATAAAGAACTGTTTTGGCAACTGTCTAGTTGGTCTAATAAAAGATATTGCCTCTACCACAAGCAGTTTCCTCTAAAGTGCGTGTGCGCGCAGCTACGCACAACTAAAAGTCTGGCCGCGCACCAACTTTTCAAGGCCACACACCGGGAGAGGAGCTGAAGGTAAGCTCCGAGGCGAGGCGGGGGCCTGGCATGGGCTCCGCCGGCTCCGGGAAACTACTCCTCTCCCCAGCATTGCCTTGGCGAGCGAGGAGGCATGTGGCGTCAGGGTTGGGGAGTGGAGCACTTCCCTGGAGCTGGCGGAGCCTCATTCAGGGCAAGCAGCGGCTCCTCCCCAAGGTGAGGCAAGGCAGGGATGGAGGCTGGCGCAGGCTCCGCTGGCTCTGAGGAACTGCTCCGCGGGCTCTGCTGGCTCTGTCAAAGTGCTCCACTCCCCGGCTCTCACACCACGTGCCTCCTCGCTCTCTGAGGCAATGCAGGTGAGCGGAGCAGTTCCCCGGAGCAGGCGGTATCTGCCCCAGCCCCCAGCCCCCAGCCCCCACTGCCTGCCCCAGGTGAGGAGTGAGGATCTTACCTTTAGTAAGTGTCCCATGCTGCACCGAAAGGGGGAGGCGGGACCGAAGCAGCGCGCTCATGGACTGAAGCGGCATGCTTATGGACTGCCACTCCTTAGAGGGAACATTAACCACAAGAGTTCTGGCTGCTTAGGCTTCATGAACAAATCTGATGAAGTAAAGGCTGATGCCACTTATGCCAGGGCTGAGTCTACCCTAAGTATGCCTTTCTGAAGTTGACCATAGAAGCTGGGAGCTCAGATCCCTGCTAAATTATAGAACTATAACAGGACACTTAGTTTTTAAGTTGTACTTGAACTTAGTTGGGAATAGGCTAGAATCAGCTCCATAGTCTAATTCAATTACAGAATGCGCAGTTTGAAACCCAGTTAGACTTAGGAGACCAGCCTGGTGCTAGCAGGATCTTGATCTGGCTGAGGTCCAAGGAATTGCAAATTGGCTTGCTATGGTCTGCATTGCTTTCCCTTGTTATACCTCTCCTCCCTTCCCAAAGCAGGTGCATGGCATTTTAAGAACTCGAGCATTCCTTTTAGTAGAGCTGAAGATGCAGCTCTTACAAACTGTCCGGAGAGAAAACAGCGCAGAATGTGGAGTGAATGGTTTAGCTTCTTGCCCAGCTCTACCAACCCATGCCTAGACACCCAGTGGTTAAAGCAGATTGAATCCAAGGAGGTGGGGAAGCTTCTCATGGGAGTAGCAGAGGGGGGGAGTGCTAGAGGAGTTGCTTTTCACCTTGGAGGACAGCATTGGCAACACATAGGAGATGCATGCAGGTGCATGTGCACCCCCTGTGCTTGGTGATGCACCCCCTGTGAAAAGGCACTACCGACACTGCTGCGGGTGCCTGTGGGCTGTTGCTGCTCACCAGCCCCCACGCCCCTTGCCACCAACACTGCTGATGGTGTCTGTGGGCAGTCCATCATCGCCACTGGCTGCTGACAATGATGTCGGTGGTGTCTATGGGTGGTTGCCAATGCCCCCCTGCTGACAGTGCTGTGGCCACCTGCAGGAGCTCCCCGCTTGCCGCCGCCACGCTCCCGCCAAAAGTGCTGCTGCTGGCTGTGGGAGCTTGCCGTGCCCCCTCCCTGGCCTCTGGGGACATGCAGCGTTCATGCAGGACATCTGAGAGCTGTCCCCTCAGATCTTTAGCAGGCAAGAGAGAGCATTCAATCCCCTCCGCTGCCTTTTACTTCAGCAGAGGCTAAGCAGTGCCTTTGTGGAAGGGGGTTAGGTTGCAACCTTGGAGAAGCTGTGAGCCAACTACCCTGCTACAGAAGGGCGCCATGCCCAGCCAGGCCCACTGCATTGAAGCAGTGACACCAAGGCTCTATCCCGTCCCTGGTCCCAGGGTCTGACCAGGCGGGGCTGGAGCCAAGCTGCAGGCCTTGTTTACACCCCCCCC
>NW_005841919.1:2498971-2516006 GCF_000455745.1 Alligator sinensis
GGCGGCTGGGAGGCGTGAGCCGGGGTAGGTGCGCGCGCCGGGCTCCCTTAGCATCTGCCCCCAGGAGAGCGGAGCCGGGGCGGCCTCGCTTTTAGTCCCAGCGGCCCCCAGCCCAGCCCCGGCTGCGCATCCCGCCGGCTGCCGGGCACGTGCTCGTTCTGGCGGTGCGCTCAGCCGCGGGGAGAGCAGCAAAAGACGTTGGAAATACATGGAAGCCCCTGGTGCGGGTGGAGGATGTTTGCCGGTTGTAGGGCCATTTGTGGTGCTAGATTGACTCACGAATTTGGACTTGATTTGTCTTGGAAAATTTCTTTAAAAAAAAAAGCAGGGAGAGGAGCAAAATGCTGGGGGGGGGGCACCCTTAGTTACTTGGTTGATTTCTTTCCCCCTTCCCAGTAGTTATAAAATGTCAGGAATTGGAATCACTTCCGCACGCCCCAGGGGTAGGCATTGTCATCCTCATTTCAGGGTGCCAGCGTGCAGTGATGGGTGCCCGCTGCTGCGGGACAGGGCTTCCTGGCTCTTCCAGGCCCCCCTTTAATTGTCACAGGAGACCCTTTCGCATGCAAGTCCCAAAACATGAGAGTGTGCACACACGGGACTTTTTTTTGCATGCTTCTGGTTGCGTGCCACTTACGCAGTCTGAAGAGAAACCAGAATTGTTAGGTTTTGACGTTCTGCACGTTTTGGTGCTTCTGTGAGCATTGAAGATAGTTTGAATTCTTTTCCCTTCATGCCAGGATTAGTAGTAGTAGTAAAATGGGGCACACTTTGGAAAAGCCATAAATGGTTTGTTTTAGGGCATGCAACCTAGTAGATATCAAGGGGACTGCTACCAAATGCCACTTGTTTATTTTTAACGTTTCCATATGATCAGTTTGGTAGGCTCTTGCCAGTGGCCCACATACCCTTTGCAACAAAGTATTAGGGCTTTTTTTCCTTTCAAATCCTACCGCTTACTTTTATACCTGTTTGCAGATCCCAACCATATGACTGAAGCTAGAACACCATTTGCTTAAGTGCCATAGTAAAAAAAGCTCATGCTCTTCCATAATCGTGTAGTGTCAGTTGCAGATCAGTTTAGAGGCAAACTAAAAGGTAGAAAAGCCCCTTCAATTGTTACACTTTAGACTATTGTAAATGGAAAAAAGGTCTACATAAATGGAAATGCATGTTTGGTAGTTATATGGCAGATTGTAATGCTTGCTTTGAACTATATATTGACTGTAGTGAAGAATAATGCCCTCCAGACTTAGGATGTTCTAGCTATGCTGCATGTAGATAGATTTTTCCTGGGTATGGTTTTATAAGAACCCCCAGCCCTGTCCTGAAAGAGCTGTTCTTTTAAGAGGAAGAGGCAGTTAAGTTTATTGGATTGTTATGTGTGTGCTCTGTGCTGAGACTGATTGTACTTGATTGCATATCTAGGTATATGCTAGACTAGAGGGACAATCTTTTAGCATATCAATTGGGTTTCTGCTTCACAGAAAAAGCTAGTATGGCTACTAGTTAAAATAGGCCAAGAAAGTTCAAGCATTTCTCTTGATTTACATACAGACATATGACAAGTCTGCTTTTTTTGCTGTGTGAAGATGTAACAAACTTGGAAATCAGTTCTGGTGTTTTTTTGTAATGGTCCCTGTATCAAGAGCATTATTTTCTTTAGCATAATCACTAGCTGATTCTGCCTCTGTATTACTCATGCCTACTTAAGTCCATAGATTTTAATGAACTATTTAAAATCCTTCTCTCTGAAAAGCCCTTCATATGCAGCAGATACCAGTGAAATTAAATGCGCAAATCTATTTTTTACCCTAACATCTCTCTGACCCTTTCATGTGATAGCTTGGGAGTCACAGTTTGGTGGGTTAGAGACAGATAGTGGACAGACATATTTTGGTGGGCTGTGAACAGGTAGTTCTTAGACACTTAAAGTTTTAAAACCAAACATTAAAACCTATCAAAGGGGAAATAATAGTATTAGTTGTATGTGAAATCTAACAGTAGCTTAGTGTCCACTTCTCTTATTTCTTTTAAAAATTGCAGGTAGTCGAGTATTGCTTCTCAACAATAAAATTAGTCTTTGGACTTCAGTTTCACAAAAGGCTGCAATAGAGGGTGCGTTTGCATATGCAGGCTGTGGGAGAAATATGATAAAAAGAGAGATTACTGTATTACATAAAGTGCATGAGATCTTTTTAGGTGCTTTTGCCAGCTAGTAGAAAAGATTTATTATCTTTTGCATCATAGAGCTTTAGAGTCATAGACCAGGACTTCATTATATCCAAGTGCTATACAAAAACGGCACCTGCCCCAAATAGCTTTCAATATAGGTACAAGACAAGAGATCTCAAATGGGTACAAGCTGACAGAGGAGTACAGAAAGTTTTATGATCAGAATTCATTTAGGCTAGAATCTAAGTGTCTGTACTGCCTTGTGCTCCACCTCTGGTATGTGTTTGAGATTTTATTTGGCTTTTTTTTTAATTGTCTGTTTCTTTTGTCCTAGGATTGCAATCTGCTTGCTTTTGGGGTTGTGTGCGAGATTAGGTATGGAGGGAAGCACGGGAACTTGACAACAGACTTTCTCAGTTCCCTGAGAGGGATGCTGATATCCCACAGTGCAGTTAGTGCTATGTGAATAATTCCAGTTTAGGTTGATTCGAAGTAAAACACATTATCTTTTGGTTTTTTAACTCAATTTTTTTTTCAATCCAGGCCAGCTTTGAAATGAAAACACTATTTCCAAATGAAACAGTGATTTTTTTTTTGCCTTGAAATAGTCAAAGCATTTTGTTTTGGCAATTTCAAAAAGCTTTCCCCAGTTGTTTCTGCCCCCTCTACAATCTAAACTTTGATTTTAAAAAATTGCCCAGCTTTACATGTGCTGCAAAATATTGCTGCAAAGCAATGTTTCTAGTTGTTTTTGGAGGATCCCTGTGACCTTTGGTTTTGGCTTACAAATAAAGGACTCTCTTTATCTTAAAAAAGTTTAAATGAGAACCTGGGGAGGAGAGAGTGAGCATGAGTGAGTGAGCCTGCAAGTCATTTTCCAGTTGGTCTAATAAAAGGCATCATTTTGGAACCAAGAGTTCTAGTTTTTTGTACAAACCTGCAAGGTGCACTCTAACTTTTCTATCAAAAGAAAAGTTAAGCAGCAGAATACTGTAGTCGGCCTGTAAGAGGGAACAGCCAGCTTAGCCAGTTTTACTGTGCAGGGAGGCACCTGTACTTGAATGGCTGACCTCAGAGGGACTTGTAGGTGTTACATAACGTACTGATAAAGATTAGGGAGGAGAACTTTTATCTCTGGTTTCATGCCTTGGCCCAATATGATGGGACTCTGTGTTGCTAGAGGTAGTTTTTCACAGGTAAGAGGCCTTTCATTCATAGAGTTTAAGGTGAAAAAGGGCTAAATCGGGATGGTCCAACTGGTGGTCTGCAGGCCATATTTCATTCACAGAGTTTAATCTGAGAACACCTAGGCTTCCATCTAGCAGTTGCTCCCCCATCATTCTGGCTCCTTCTGCAGCAGCCAAGATCTCCAGATTTTCCTGCCTTTTACTGTCTTTTGCTTCCTGCTCTTGTCCTTGGTGCTGGGTAGCTCAGCCCGTGGTGCAGTGCAGGAAGGGCTGCCTATCTGTGCGGCACAGTGGTGGGGTGGGGGAAGGGGGAATAGTCTGCAGCATGGAACCTTTGCCTCACTGTGGCTCCCAGCTGCTTATAAGTTGGAAAGCCCTAGGTCAAATCAAGAGCTGGCAACATAGGCTGCTTGCAGACTTACACCCCCCCCCGTGGTGCTTTACTTTAAACTCCGTGTGCCCCATGTCAAGCCCAGCACATGCCTAGAAGAGGCAGTGTCTTATTGGACTCAGCCTGCACGATGTCTGTATAGATTGGGCTCTTTAGTGGGGCTTTTTTGATGCTTTTATCTAATAGTTGATTGAATCGGCTATTAAAAACACCAAAAAGCACCACTGAAGTGCCTGATCTATACAGACATTACAGAGCCAGGTCTAAGTAATGCACTGCTGCTTCCAGTAAAGCATTTTTTTTTTTTTTTATTTTTTTTTTAGTGTGTTCAAGCAGCCATACAGCCCACGAGTTAGATCTAGCCTGCAGAGCCACTGGATTTTGCCTGCAGAGCCTGAGGTCTTTGCTTATGCCTATGCCTGCACCAGGGCTAACTTGCACAGAGCTGGGCAACTTCCAGCTGAGCCCTTGTTGTCGCTGTTTCTTCTCCCTGGCTCTGTAGCCTCCTTCTGGCTGTGGCGTGGGCACAGCGTCTGGCTAGTAGGGAGCTGCACCAGGGCTCGGAAGCTGCATCCATGCTGCTTCTGCTTCTTCCTCCTCCCTTTCCCTGCACCCCTGCCTCTTGGCTGCAGTGCAGAAGATGCAACAACATGGGTGCAGTTTCCTGCTGTCTGGCCTTGGCAGAGCTCTCCACTGGCTGGAAGCTGCATCTGTGCCCCAGCTGGGGAGTGAGGAGCTGGGAGAAGCAGTAGTGGCACAGGTGCAGTTTCTTGCAGTCTGGCCCTGGTGCAGGTGCAGGGGAAGCCCCCTGCTACTGACATGCCACAAAAGCCACCTGGCCCGCATGGGACAGGATCCAGATTGTTTCAGCCCACAGCTTGAAATGGTTGCCACTTACTGGGCTATATGATGATCTAGTCTTAGGTTTTCAAGGCCGTTTGGCTTCCTGAGCTGGATCCGGATTTCAGGGCTCCTTGCAGATTGGATCCAGACCTGAACCCACCTCTGTCAGCAGGGTGAGTGAGTGTTGGTTGTGCTAAGCCCCAGAAGTGCCTGGAGCTGCTGTGTTGGGTCAGGAAGCTGCAGGACTTAACACTGCCACCCCACACCTTGCTGCTGACAAAATGAGTTTGCAATACAGCTCAGTACCCGGGAATTTGTCAGTGGGCTCAGAGACTGTTGTGCTAGCTCAGGGAGCTGCAGGGATTAATATGGTCCTACTTGCCCTACTGCCTAAGTCTCAGCAGCTCCAGGAGCCCTGTGGACTGAATGACAGATTCGTGGGCTGGATCCAGTCTGCAGGCCATCTGTTTGATGCTTCTGATCTAGTCTGTCCTGGTTTGTATTGCAAACTACTGGATTTCACCCATTTACTCTGGCATGAAGCCCAGTACCTTGCATTTGACTACAGGACAATTTCCATAAATGTTGGACTAAGCATATTTCCTCTGTGATTAAAGCACCCTGCTTTGAAAGTACTATATCAAGAAATGGAGTATCTGTTTCCCTTCATAGTTGATTGTAATGGTTAATTGTTTTCTCTATTACAATAATTGTGCCCAGTTCCTAAATTGGTTTCTTTTCATGCTTCTGTCCACTAGAGGAAATAAGTCCTTTAATACCTGGTATTTTTTTCTCTCTGTGAAAGTACTTTAAACATGGCAGTGAAGCCACTTCTTAAGTTGCTTTCTGTTAAGCTAAACAGTTCTTTAAATTTTTCACTGTTGAGCAGTTTCTTCCATAATTCTGAAAGTAGTATTTTGACATGGGAGGAAAATATACTAGGAAATGAAGGATTTGGGCTGTTAGCAGTACAGCAGATCTACAAGGGTCCATGGAGTGCAGCCCACTAACCCTAAGGCTTAATATGGCTTGGGACCTTTATATAGAATTAGTGGCGACCCTCTTAAAGAAGTACTGTGAAGGAGAACTATGAGGCTAAATAGGCAAAGACTCCTTGGAACTATTGCTATATGTGTACCTGTTTAGTCCAGTCCTCTCATTGCTGTGCTGTGAGAAAAATTCTAGGCTGAACAGTTAGGCAGCTTTCATGTTTCATGTTCTAATAAAAGTGAATTTGAAGCCCCTTGCAAATAACAGAATATTTTGATATTCTGGGAGGCCTGAGCTGGCCAGGTGAGCTTGCCTCCTTCCTGGGTGTGGACACTCTAAATATTTAGCGTGTGACATGTATTCCTCTGCCACTGGATAGCAGCCCAGCAGATCTGGGAACAAACTTGTTGAGGGGGATTCATCTATGGATGTAGAGTGAGCATAGTGGAAAATAGTACATCATACATTCCATTGGCATGCAGATGCCTTAGAGAAGCACATTGCTCTTAGTTGGAGTTAAAGTTTTGATGCAATGCAGTTGTGGTGGTTGCGGTGTGTCTATTACTGTACACTCTGGAGAGGTGGAGAGTGTGTGTGCGTGCGTGTGCGCACGCACGCGCACGTGTTGGGTTATGTTATGTTTACAAAGGACATCTTAGCTGTCTGTATTTATTATTTTAGTAATTAATGTGGTTGGGTGTTCCTCTTTAAACAATCTGAAGAATTTTCTTTGGGGTAATATAATTTACTGATAACTGAATTTACTTATGTACATCAGTAGTCTTGTAACATAAATTACACTGGTAGTTAGCTTTGGTTTTGGTAATAAAAATAATAACCACTTCTTGTCAGAGACAAGATTCAGTGTTATCTTTCAAGGCAATTCTTTTGACTGGCACAAGAATCTGACATTCTAGTTCTTTGTGAAGTAGGAAGAACATTGAAAAAGGTGTCATTCAGTTTTCTGACGGCAGCATATGTGAATTGGTGGAGGCTTAAGTAAGTTGTATATCTTACCTTACCATGCCCTGTCCATAGTACTGGATACAAGTAGATTTTCAAAGAACTCCATAGGTTTTAGCCATGCATTTTTTTCTTAAGGGCTATGAATTTGAATCCTGTGCACCACTTTGAAACGTGCTTCAGGCTAAAGTTGAGTTTACAGTGAACAACATGCTGCCTACATCCCAAACCTACTGTGTTGCTGAGTGAATACACATTCTTTTGCAGACTTGAGTCCTGATTTAGAGCAATTCAGCCCAGGGCAAAGTTTTAGAAAAAAAGGACTGCATTAACTCTGATTCTTATAGATCTTTACAAGAGGAAATGCCAGGGAAGCTTGCACTGTAATTGCTTAAAGCAACTACCACTGAATAAGGAGAAGATTTCACTTCTCCAGCTGCTTGGCTCTTTCCTAAGTTTGAATGTTTACCCAAAGATATGGGGGGAAAAATTCCATCTGCTGAACTTTGTCACTGTTGCTTTAATTTGGCATAAATAATTACATACAGAAAATAGATGAGATTTCCCTATAAATACAATTATGTAATATTTTAAAAATAACAGGAAGACAGCAAATATTAAAGCGAAACAGAAACAATGATACACTTGAGAAAAAACAAATGTTTGCTGCTATTTGCAAATCCAGATCTCTCATGTGAAAATGGCATCCAGTATGTTCTAAAACAGGGGTAGAAGGCCACTTCATGAGTTTTGGGGACCCGTTGAGGACCATATCCATCTGCCTCTCCTTCCAGAACCCACCAGAGCTGTAATTTGCCACCATGGGTAGGTGTTGTATTGGCTGTGGACACAGCTGGTCAGTTCCGGAGCTCTGACACAGAACCTGCCAGTGGCATTCACAGCTGATGCTGCTGCCCTCCCAGTGTGGTGAAAGTGCCAGTTATGGACCCATACAGGAGCTGCTGCTGTGCTGGGCAGGCCTCAGCATCAGCTATGGACACTCTGTGCTGGGGCTCCAGAACCTGCTGGCTGTGCCCACAGCCAATGCCCACAGCAGGTTCTGGGTGGGGAATGTGGGTTTGAGCTTCCACTGCACTGGGAGGGCGGTGTCATCAGCAATGGACACCCAGCTGGCAGGTTCTGCATCTGGGCTCCTGAAACTACTGGCAACATCCACAGCTGATGATGCCACCTGCCTGCTGCAGCAGAAACCTTGCTCACATCCACAGCTGATGCCTGATGCTCACATCCACAGCTGATGCAGAAGCAGTGTTGCTCACCGGCCCAGCACCATGCAGCAGCCGAAGCTGACAGCTCCCTGTGGGCTGGATCCAGTTAGCTGGCAGCCAGCCGTCTAGCCGGGGGCTGGATTGAATCTGTTTCTGGGCCGGATCCAGCCTGGAGGCCGTATTTGCCCACCTCTGTTCTAAAAATTGCCCTCAATCTTTTGCTTAGATTGGAGGGAAGCATATAGCATATATTGGAGGCACTTACTTAGGTTGAATCCAGGTTTTTTTGTTTGTTTTTTGTGGGGGGTTTTAATCAGGAAAGCTGTAGAAATTCTGGTCTTTGTTTTACTTCAGAATGGTAAAACTTAAATTTGGCTAGCAAGTTTTATAAAAAGATGGGTTTTAGTCCAACACACACTGTAGGCAATTGCATGTCTGCCAGAATTTGCAGCAGTGGATTGCAATTAATGTAAAATTTGGATACTGTCATTTGCACGCTGACAGTTGCACACTGCCTTACTTATACAGGTTGTGTACTACTCTGCTTTTCTAAGGCTGTTGGGTTGTCACATGTAAGCGCCTTCTGAAGACTATTTTGGGGGCAAAATATTGCCTTTGGTTGCCCCAGACACTGAGAATGTAGCTGTGGAAACTGAGGCAGAAGCTGTCAGGGAAATGATACAGGGAGAGGAATTCTTCATAGATTTCATAGACATTAGGGCTGGAAGGGACCTCAGAAGATCATCGAGTCCAGACCCCTGCCCTGGGGCAGGAAGTCAGCTAGGGTCAAAGGATCCCAGAAAGATAGGCATCCAAAAGTTTCTTAAGAGTCCAGAGTAGGTGCTTTGGTGCCTCTGGAGGCAGTCTGTTCCAGGCTTTGGGGGCTTGGACAGTAAAGAAGTCTTTCCTTATGTCCAGCCTAAAATGGTTTTGGAGGAATTTGTGACCATTTGAGCTTGTCATCCCTTGGGGTGCTCTGGTGAACAGGTGTTCCCCCAGATCCTGATGCACACCCCTTATATACTTATAGGCAGCCACCAGGTCACCCCTGAGCCTGTGCTTTTCTAGGCTGAAGAGTCCCATGGCTCTCAGCATCTCATCATAAGGCCTGTTCTCTTGCACTCTGATCACGTGCATGGCTCTCCTCTGGACACTCAAGTTTTTCCATGTCCTTCTTGAATTGTGGAGCTCAGAATTGGATGCAGTACTCCAGCTGCAACCTCACCAAGGCTGAGTACAGTGGGAGGATGATGTCCTGGGATTTGCTTGAAAAGCCATTTATGGATGCAAGCCAGAGTTTTGTTTGCTTTACCAGCTGTGATTTCACATTGGTGGCTCATGTTCATCTTGTGGCCAATCATGACCCCCAAGTCCCTTTTGGCTGTGGTGCTAGCGAGCGTCGCACTGCTGAGCCTATAAGTATGCTGTGTGTTTTTTTTCCCCGAGGTGGAGTACCTTGCTTTTTTCTGTATTGAATGTCATCAGGTTTTTATCCATCCACTTTCTAAGCCTGTCAAGGACAGCCTGGATCACCAGCCTATCCTCAGGTGGGCAATATCCTCAGGTGGGCCGTCCCATGGGCCCTAAGGGGGTGGGTACAATTGTGATTGTGTAGCTGGTGTGAAAAATGTCATGGCATATAAAAATTGCCCAACTTCCCCTGGTGCAGCTCACTGTGTGCACTCTGGGGCTCCCTGTATCTCAGTTCAAGCTCCCAGCTTCAGTGACCCATCTCCCCCTATTTCAGGCATTTGCTGCTGCTTGCCATCACCTCCAGCTGCAGACACTCTGTCAGCTTGTCTATTCTGCCTCAGTGGTGGGTCTCAGGGAGGATAGGACTAAATATGCCTCACCTACCTGAGTCTGCTGATGCTCTCTGGAGCCAAGCATTTGTCCCCAGCATCTGTCTCTGACTCCCTGGAGCAGCCTAAAGGGTGAACTACTGGTCCTGGAACACATCAACACACTTGGATGGGTGGAACATGCTCAATCCCATCTCTCTCCTGGGGGCCTGTTGCTGATGCAGCATTGACCTCTTTGTGTCCCATCTCTCAGGTGTCTCCCTGATTTCCCATTCTGCACCTGTTCTCTTACATTATCCTTCTTCTCCCTGGGCTCCCCATTCTCCTGCACCCTCTCTTGTATCCCTCTAGTCCCATTCCCTGCCCTGTTTTATGTCATTCCTGCCCCATGTCCTCCTTTCCTATTGTCCTTTATGTTCCCCTCATGCCAGGGGCAGTGTGTGCCCATCTTTTCCCCAGCAGCCCATCCATGCCAACATTAGTATCCCCTCTCCATTCAGGGAGTGTGTTTGTATGTGTACGTCTCTTGCAGTTGGATGATGAGTGGAGCTGAGATGAGGACTATTGGCTGCTGTCATCCTGTTGTTTTGATCTATTTACAATGATGAGCCTGGCCAAACCTCCTGGTTTTGCTAACCAGATGTTGGAGAGTCCCCTTATCCCCCTCCTCCATTTTTTTTCTGATATTTTTTTTTTCAGCAAAATCAGTAGGTTTCTGACCCATCTGTTATCAAGAACATTCCTTAAAAGTTTGGCTTTGGTCAGATGCGATATTCAAAAGTTGCTGTGTAGCAAACAGGAATGTCATCAGATTTAATGCAGACTCTTGCTTTATTCGACCAACAAACTAGATATATTTGCGTTTCCATGGACTGGCATAAAGACTGCTGTTGCTTAGAAAACAAGAAGATGAGAAAGAGCAACCAATCACATAGGAGTTACCCATACAATCTTTTTGCCAAAGACCCATTGCATTATTGGGTTTGCCCAGCAATTTTGGCTTCAGTGAACACTTGGTTTATAGTTGGAGGCTCACACAAGTAAGTGAAGTTGATAGTAGCCAGCTCTAAACCTATTCTCAATATCTAAATGGAGTATGATAATAATAAAAAAGATCCTGTATGAAAGAATCTCTGTAGTTTGTACAAGTTTCTAACTTCTATGGCAACAGATTTGCCCATAAATTCAAGTTTTGAATGAATCAAATTCTGGTGGATCAAATTCTGCCCATCCCAGTCCATTGGCCTGAGAGACCTTAAGTCAGTGATTTTCAACCAGTGTGCCCTAAGGTTTGCAAGCATGATTCACAAGATAAATCCAGAGATTTCAAGTAGAAATCCACAGTTGTGGTCTTTCTGAGTTCTTTACAGCAGAAAAAACTGCTCTATTATTTTTCTGTCACGAAAAAAAAAAAAAAGAGTGACAACTAAGAGCTGGCATTTTCTGAGGGGTGCCTCCAGCCTAAAAAGGTTGAGAACCCCTGCCTTAAGTACAGTAGACTTGCCACAGTTCCCTTCATTGAGTGTAGAGGCCTTGCCAGGGAAGCCTTATTCTTTGCTGTCCTGTGGAGCAGTGCCTTACAGTAGTTAGTTTTGTCCGTGCGAAGTGTGGCTTGGGGTCAGGGAGCCCCAGGACCTGCAGCAGGTAGAAGTAGTTTTTGGAAGTCCTTCTCTCTGGGAATGCAAGGTCGGCTCTAGTTATCCTTGATCTTGTGTTCTGTAGATCCTTTTCCCTTTTAATCTTTTCCCAGGGAACATTTTAAAAATGCCTTTCTTTCCTTTAAATAGCCTGCACTGAGGATTGCTTATGTGGTTTGCAAGATTCTGATCTTGTCTCTGCCAATTGTCCGTTGGTGAATAGTTTAAAGAGAGAAATTACTGAAAAGCTAAGTCAAAACTGGTTTAAAGTATACAGCTCTCTGGTAGTTAGATTGTCTGAAATTTGAGGTTATAATAAACATACTCTAGAGCTAGTAGAATAAGTATGCTGGCCTGTTCTAATCCTTTGTCTCTACTGCCCTATTTGAGTGCATTTTATGAAGAGACACTGGCTTCTTCTGAACCAGTTCATGATGAAACAAGGCTCCTATTGTAAACTTGATATGACACTCACAGCATCCAGTTGAAAGCAACCTACCTAATAGCTCAGGGTTGTGATCTGGTGCTGGGGCGGATTTTTTTTTTTCTGGGAAGCTAGAGGCAAATTGGACAAGGGATTTGGAAATGAAATGGGGATTTGTGTAAAGTTAGGTGATCTCATCTCTGAGAGATTTCTCTAATGCTTTTTGGGGATATCCAAGCTGAGAAATGGCTTGGCACTAAGGCATCAAAAATTGGGTTAAAATGCTCTTAGTGATGGGTAGGACTTCTTGGCTGGTTTTATTTGGTGTTTGGGGGGGAGGGGGGAGGGAATGAACAGTGCTTAAACTAAGACCATCAGTGTTCTGTTCACTTAATATGGGAGATGGGGTAGATTTTCACATTTATAGACTAACCAAAGTAGGTAGGTAGGGCAGAGGTGGGCAGGATCTTCTGGAAGGCAAGGAAAGGAGAAGAAGAGACCCTAGCCATGTGGATATAGTAGCAGTGGGCAAAGGGGCAGCCAGGTAGAAGCCTACAGGCTGCATGTTAACTTCTCATTAGCCGCATGTGGCTGGTGGGCTGCCAGTTGGATAGCCTTGCTTTAAAGCATAGCAGTCTAAATATGAACAAGAGGTTAGAAACCTTTAGGACGAACACTGTTCCTTCCCCTTCCCTGCACCACCTTCCCCCCCTGCAAATACACAAAAAGAAACCCAGCTTGCTTGCTTTCTTTCTGTCCCTTAAATTATATTTGTTATGGTCAGCTCTGTGCAAAATGGTGGCAATATGGTGGCCTGAAGTTGCTGATGTTTAGGAGGAAGAGTGGGGGATGATAACAGCATTAAGGTTGGCTTTGAAGTTGACATGTTTCTATATAACATCCTCCTTGAAACTGCAACGGGTGTTTTTTGGTGGTGGTGTGAGAAGGAGAGCAAAGTTACCCAAATGACCATAACCTTAATTACATACTTCAGGGTGTGGGTGTGAGTGACTAAGTCTTTATGTAGGCTTTCTTAAGTTTTATAATATGTGGCTTTGAGAAAAATTCAGCAGTGAATATTTAATAAAATCATAGAAAGTTAGGGTTGGAAGGGACCTCAGGAGGTCACCTGGTCCAACCCTCTACTCAAAGCAGGATCAGCCCCCCAGCCCTAACTATATCATCCCAGCCAAGGTTTTGTCTACCTGGGTCTTAACCTCCAAGGATGGAGAGTCTACCATCTCTATAGGTAACCTATTCCAGTGCTTTACTACTCTCGTGAAAGAATTTTTCCTAATATCTAACCTGAACTTCCCTTGTTGCAACTTTAAAACCATTGCTCCTTGTTCTGTCATCTGCCACCACTGAGAACTGTCTAGTTCCATCCTCTTTGTAACCACTCTTCAGGTATTTGAAGGCTGCTATTAAATCCTCTCTGTCTTCTCTTCTGTAGATTAAATAAGCCCAGTTCCCTCAGCCTGTCCTCAGAAGTCATGTGCCCTAGCTCCCTAACCATTTTTGTTGCTCTCCTCTGGACTCTCCAATTTGTCTACATCCTTTCTGTAGTGGGGGTGGGGGGAGCAAAACTGGACACAGTACTCCAGATGTGGCCTCAACAGTGCTGAAGTGAATGGACTAATCACTTCCCTCAATCTGCTGGCTACACTTCTACCAGTGCAGTCCAGTATGCCATTAGCCTTCTTCTCAATAGGGGCACACTGTTGGCTCATATTCAGGTTATTGTCCACTGTAACCCCTAGGTCCTTTTCTGCGGAGTTACTGCTTAGCCAGTCCCTGTACTGGTGCATGGGATTGTTCCATTCCCTAAGTGCAGGACTTTGTACTACTCATTATTGAACTTCATGAGATTTCTTTTTGTCCAATCCTCATTTTCTCTAGGTCTCTCTGAATCCTATCTCTATCCTCCAGCATATCTACTTCTCCTCCCCAGCTTGGAGTCACCTGCAAGCGTACTGAGGGTGCACTTCATCCCATCTTCCGGGTCATTGATAAATATATTGAATAAAACAAGTCCCAGGACTGACCCCTGGGTCACTCTACTTGATACTGCTGCCAACTAGACATCAAGCCACTGATTACTACTCTTTGAGCCCAACAGTCCAGCCAGTTTTCTATCCACATTGCAGTCCATTCATCTGACCTGTACGTCCTTAGCTTGCTTGTGAGAATGTTGTGGGTGACGTATCAAAAGCTTTGCTCAAGTCCAGGTATATTATGGTCACTGTTGTCTCCTCATCTATAGAACCAGTGATCTTATCATAGAACGCAGTCAGGTTGGTCAGACATGACTTGCCCTTGGTGAATCCATGCTGATTGTTCCTAATCTCCTTCTCCTCCAAGTCCTTAGAAATGGATTCCATAGGGATCTGCTCCATGATTTTTCCAGGGAGTGAGGTAAGGCTGACCAGCCTGTAGTTCCTTAGATCCTTTCTTCCCTTCCTTAAAGAATGGCACTATATTTGTCCTTTTTCAGTCCTTTGGGACTTCTCCCAATCACCATGAATTTTCAGAGACAATGGCTAGCAGCTCTGCAATCACATTGGGTGTATTGTGTCTAGCCTCATTGACTTGTACACGTCCAACTTTTCTAAATAGTCCCTAATCTGTTCTTTTGTCATTGTTGGCTGCTCACCTACATCCTCCCCAAACTGTGCTGCCAACTAATTAGTTGATTTTCTCTTTGAAAATCACTATAAATTTTCTTTTTGAAATGACTGCTGTTTTCTCAGCCTTAACAGAAGCTAACATTTTTACTCCCTATTTCAGCTCACGTTTTTCTCATGCTAGGTAAGCCAAATAGTTGTCTTTTAAGTGATTTCTGAATATTTGCCCTCAAAAGTTCACAGAAACTTTGAGTGCTTTATTTGTACTATCTCAAAGCTTATAGCTGATGATGAATCAGCACTTTCATGAACACAAGCTATGAGGTAGCCTTTTTGCTAAGCTTCCTAATTTCAGAAAAGATTTGCAAAGATAAATCATAACTAACATGGCTATTCAGACAAAGGGAATTTCCACGAAAATCTGTGACAACTGTGGGAAAAGCCCAGCTCTAATTGTTAGGCCTTTCATCTTGTGTTTTAGGTGGTCAGAAGTTCTTTGCACTTATGCTTACAAAATCAAAACTGAAATGAAAAGCGAGCTATGGGACTGGAGTATTCTCTGTGGCTTTTCTAGGATTGTTGAAAGTCATGTACTTGGAAGGCATTCTATTGATGGGGGTGAGAGAGGAGAGAGAGTATTCATCTCAATACTGAGTTATTTTAAGTCTGTATATGTTCCTCTTAGCATTCTTCAGAGACTGAGGTAATAAGTAAGCCATATTATCATCTCTGATTTATTCACAGGCTATTAAAAAAAATGACTTCCTTGGACTAATGCACTGAATAATTTCTCTGACTTGATGTGGAGACGACATGCAGAAGTGGTGTATGATGTAGCATAGGTTAGACTCACCGGCTCACTTACACTTGCTGTTGAGTACATATAATGGGATTTCAATCGGTGCAACTGACAACTGGAAGAGAGGGCAAGATAAAGGGATATAGCTGACTTGACCATGGCCAGATAACCCCCATGGCCAAAACAATGACCTTTTATCTTTTTATTGAAAACTAGCAGGGTTACTTTGTCTTGACTGAGAGCTTTGCCATTGTTCCCTGCTGATGTGTGCTCTGCAGAAGCAGTCAGTTTAAAACCTCTTATTTGGTGCAAAATAAAACTGCTAACTGATACTGGCTGCAGGTATTCTACCACAGCAGGTCTAGGGCCCTTCTGTCTTCCTGTCTGCTTCTGGGGTCAAGTTGATGTTGATCCACAGTGTCAGATATGGCATAAATTCAAACTTTTAGAGATGCTTTCTGTTTCTGTCTGGAGACACTGGGGGTTAGGACCAGCTGGGGCCCATGAGTTTCTTTTTTAGATTCAGATGTCTGCAGATGTGGAGCAATGTATTCCTTGAATTCATGCTCCCCATGGCTTTGACCAAGAGTTCGGGGATCTTTGTGACTTGGTTTTAAAACCCTTCCTTTGGGGGCCAGGGAGGGAGGGGGGCGGGGATGTTTCAGATAAAATGTAGCTTAATTCTGTTTCAACGAAGTCTGGACAGTACGTTTGGTAAAAATGCTCACAACTAGTACAAGTGATGGCATAGACCAGTGGTGTTGTGGGCTGCAGATCTTCCTAAAAATCTCACTAGAAAAGGCTCATTCTTGGCAGGTGACTTTGGGTGGGTAGAAGATGGTATATGTCTTCAGCTTTCCATGAGACTTCTATATTAAATCTTCTATCCTGTTTTCTGCCATTTTTATCTGCTTCATGGGTGCCTAGATAACATAAGAAGAATTCTTTATAGTGTTACATATCTCGCTCTCCGAGACCTTTTTAAAATCTATGTATTTAAAAATCTTTAATATATACAAGACTGCTTCATGGTCCACGCTGTTTACTTATAGATATATTGCATGGTGGAAATTTATCACGTGGCGGCAATGCAAAGCTCCTTTGTATTAGTCTTTGTCTCTAACATAGGGCTGCAAAACTCCTGCTCTGAGAAGTTCATTGTAGACTGCTGTCTCGTCACTCGCAGACTCGTACAGAGAGGATGCCCTCTGTTGAAAATAGGTAAAAACATTTATAGTACCTGTCTTTGATTTTGTTTGTGTTGTCAAAGTAATTTCAGGGGAAACCTGTGTGTGTGGGAGTGGGGGTGGGAGGCGGGGGGTGCCTTTGGTGTTATGTTGAACTAACTTAGCTGCTTTCTTTGAGAGTATAAATTCCAAAGAGAGTTAGTCCCCTGGCCATGTGACACAACATAGTGACTTAAAGACTTTTGGCCAGAAAGTTAAACACCAGACAAAGAATCCAAGTGACTATAATTACACTGCTGCAGCTAGAACAAACAAGAAATTCTAAAAAGTAGGAAATCTGTGGTTACTATTACCCAACACTGAACTTTATCATTCTATTTTCACTGCTTCCTGTAAATGAGTAGAAGTCAGTCATGGAGAGCATTTATACATGTGCTCAGAGTGGGGGGCTTTAATTAAAGTGCCTGGAGAGCCACTCTAATCAAATACCTGGAGCGTCATGTGTATCAGTGTCCTCACGCTGAAAAATGGCAGTGGGGGGGTGCTTTAACTAAAGCTCGTTGAATGAGCTTCAGTTAAAGCACCCTCGCCACCATTTTTCAGTGTGGGGAGGCTGATACACATGACATTGGATTCTGCTGGAGCTCGGTAATTACCATGCTCCAGCAGACTTGATTAATCAGTCTGTGCTGTAATTATAGCGCATTGGAGCAGCTTTGATGCACATGTAGTGGTGCCCAGAGAGCTTCATGACATTTCAGGTATGAATGATGTCCAGTGGCAC
>NW_005841919.1:2516037-2543010 GCF_000455745.1 Alligator sinensis
CGTGTTATTACAACTGGTAGCCATGCAAGATCTCTGCTGTATATATTGTGAGTATCAGGACAGGGTATAACCATGTCCTTGGGATCCAGGCTTTAATTTGGAAAAGCCGTAAGCTTATTGGCACATGTTACACAGTGAGTAGTAGATGCTCAACTGCTACTATGGGGCACAAGACCTGGACTGAGCAGGAAAAGAACATAGGATGGGGTGTAAGGGTACATTTTGGTTCCTTAGCTTTACATCAGACAATTGGCAATTAGCCTGTGGGAAAACTAGGGGCAGATAGAAGCTAAGAGTTCTTTTCGTCACATTTGTTGCTGTTATATGTGTGTACTGGAGGCAACCAAGACAGGCCTTCCATGTAATTAAACTCTCATTGGGTATATATTGCATTTTGTACATTTGCTAGCCACACAGACGATGTGATATAAGTGCAACTAAACTAGAGTTAAAAGTGGAGATCTTTTTACCATTTCAGAAGGGCAGACAGGATAAATAGAAAGTGTCTTTCAGTCCATATGTAGAGAGAGGTGAGTTAGGTTGGAGTGGTATGTCTTTCTCTGCATTATCACTGATGAGTGTCTCAGGTAGATTAGTCTTTCAGGTCTATGAAGTTGTACCTCTTTTCTTGGTGCTCTGTGTTTAGCGACTGAAAACACATATTAAGTGAAGTAACATAAGGCTTACTTTCTCCACAATACTTTGCAATGGACAGGCACTTCAGGAGAAGTCTACGGAGAATAAATAGGCTAGATGAAACCAAATTTGAATGCTGTCTTCTGGAACAGGGGCATGCTTTTTATCACTGCTGCTTCCTGCAGGCCTTCACTTCAAAATGCTTGGGCAGATCAGTTCTCAGATTTCTAGCTACTAGTTTTGCTAACAGAAGGGCAATGTCCAAGAAGTTTGAGGATTCTATATTTGTTAGCCCTTGTGACCACTAATATACCCCAGAAATGGATTCATTTCCATTACAGAAATATATTTTATTACAATAGTCCTGGAGATAAAGCTTCTAAGCTTCTAAAACAGTGGGGTTACACCAATGACTGAGACCACAATCGTGCTCAGTGTAGCTTTCTGTAGAAAACAAGGGTTGTTGAGTACCATTGCATCAGCTGCTATAGTGATGGAAGAGGTAAGTTTTCTTGACTTTTTTAGAATTCTCATTTTTGTCCTCTGGCTCTGTATACTGGAGGATTTTTTTAGATGTGGATGGTTTTGCAACCTTTTTATGAAACCAGGCCATACAATATTTTTGTGGATATATTTGTGCCTTTGGACTGTTAGGGAAAATCCAAAAAGGAGGTGTACAAAGTTACTGCTAATTGCATACCTAAGTGGCCTCCAGAGACTCTGACATGAACAGGGGAATGTATAGTTCTCAAGGGCATCCTAATAAAGGGAAAGCCATACAAATTAATTAGCAAGAAATTTACTGATTGTTGGCTGCTTTTTTCCCCCGACCCCTCCTCTTTGCAGCACAATGGCTGACAGCAAAACAAAGTCCGCTAAATCTGCAAATAAGACTCCTCCAAAGTCTCCAGCAGATCCAACAAAGGAGAAGGCAGCTAAACGGCTATCCTGCGAGTCCAACAGTTCCCATGAGGGGGCCGTGGCAGGAGAGCTCAGTGCCCTTGAAGAGGCTTTTAGAAAATTTGCCATCCATGGAGATACCAGAGCCACAGGAAAAGAAATGCATGGGAAGAACTGGTCCAAGTTATGTAAGGACTGTCATGTGATAGATGGGAAGAATGTGACGATCACAGATGTTGACATTGTCTTCAGTAAAATCAAGTAAGTTCTTTTTCCCTCTGCTCCATTCCTTGTCCCTAATGAGCTTTTTTTTCCTCTCCAAAAAGCTGCTACTGATATGACTAGCATCTGCAAGCAATAGCAGGTATTATATACATGTTCTTCTGATACACTGAATCTTTCCTAGTTGCTCTAAGACGCACTCTCTGTTGCTTTGAAAATGAACCATCTAACTTCTGAGAAGTTGGCTTTTAACTGGACCATCTGTTCCATTTGTTAAGCTATGGAGGTGGTGCTGTGTGAGCAGAGAAGAGGCACATTTATCAAAACAGTCCACAAGCATTCAATTTTTTTTGTCTTGCCTGAATGATACAAGTGGAAGAAGCCAAAGCATTGGAGCTGATGAGGTATATAAGCCATATACAGCATTTTACTCTTTCTTGGAAGACCAGGAAGCAGATTCACCAAATCAGGCAGTTTAAAATAACAGCCATGTGCTCCAGTCACGTACTGTTTCCCACTCTGAAGGTGGGTTTATTAAGCAGCAGAACTGCAACAGTGCAGAGTAAGATGGACCTTTCCAGCTTTCCAAAAGTGGGAAGACATAACCTTTTCTGGCTAATGGGAGAGGTGCAGGGGCAGATCCAGGAGTACAGTGGTGCAGTCGCACCCACTTTCAGACCACGCTGTGAGAGCAGCAACCGGGGACTTTTTTGAAATCCCCAATTCAGAAGAATTCCTCCCTTCCCACTGCCTGCTCTCAGCACCCCCTCCTTCCCCTTCAATGCTCAGCAACTCAGATGTTCTGCTGTTGGTATTTCATTGTCCAGGTCTCCCAGTGTGGTTCTATCATTTAATATAGCTATCTGCTTTTTCAGCGAGGCTTCTTACTGTGATTCCAGAGGCATGAATTAAAGATGCTCTCCAGACTTTTGCCAAAGACCATTCCCCTGTGACACAGCTGTACACAGGCACTTGATCATTTGGGCTGCAGAGTCAAAGGTTACCTGCTATAATGCTATAACATTATAGCCCTTGTGTATTCTGGGCTACTGAAACTGTCATGCCTTGACCATGCTAGTCTGATGAACTGCTAGACTCAGGAGGACCTCTGGCTGTTCTTGAACTCCTTTTCCAAGAGTTGTATTTCCAGCTTACTTCTGGATTTTGATTTATTTTGAAGAGGTCAGTGTAGTAGAAGCTGTCTTCACTAGGATGGCTCATGTATATAACATGTCTGTGTATATATGCTAAGACATGCATCAAAATGAATATGCTACAAGATGTATTATTTATTTTATATATAATATAATACATCTTGTAGCATATTCATTTTGATGCATGTCTTAGCAGGATCCATTCAGCCCTCAGAAGTGCTGAACACAGTGCACAGATAACTTTTTAGTTAACTTAGTTAACTTTAATAAGAGACCTTTTTTGTTTTATGTAGACATTTAACAGGCCAGCTGCTGGAGTAGGGGTGCTCAACCCCTGGCCTGCAGTCCAGATCTGGACTGCTGAGCCATGCTGTCCAGTCCCTGGGGAGCCTGAAAATGTGATGGTGGGGGAGCTGTGGCAGCAACTGCTGCCTTTCTGTTGCCAAATTTTGGGACCCGTGGGGAGCACCATGGGCCAGATAGCATACTAAGTCAGCATGCAGAGGTGGTCTGGGGCCCTTTCTGGGTACAGAGTCTGGCTAGGGGTTGTGTGGGGCCTGATCCTGCAGTGTTGGGCTAAGCAGAGGCAGCCAGGGACTGGGGCCCTGATCCTGTGGTGCAGGGCCAGGGGAGGTGGCACAAGGCCCTGATTTGGTACTGCGATACCCAATTTGCCAGTATGGGGCTGAGGGAGGGAGGGCTAAAGGAGATGGGACCCTGATCTGGCCATGTGGGGCCAAGGCAGGTGGCATGTGGCCCTGATCTGGCAGTCCAGGACCCTGATTTGGGGGTACAGAGCTAAGGGTGATGGTGCTCAGGATCAGTCTGGCATCAGGCTGAGTGGGGGCAGAGCAGGGCCTGATCCTGGCCCATGGATAGCTCCCCTCCCACCCCTACTCTGCTACTGGTCTAGCTTGTTGCACCAAAATATTGAATATTGCTGTGCTAGAGCATTGGCATTATGTTCCCTAGGCTGTTCTCAGGGACACTTCTATATACAATGGGTGTCCTGGATATGTTAATCCATGCCATGCCAAAACTATTGCTACTTTTCTTTGGCTTTACATCCGATCAAAAAAATCAAGGCCCAGATTCTCTGACTTAATAATACTGAGTAGTTCATAACTTCTGTTGAAGAGTCTCTTTTTTGTCTACCTTAGGATTATTTTCAGAGCACAGAGAAAGATTTTGGTGGTTGAATCTTTCCCTCAGTTTTTCTTTTCCCCATGGAAACCTGGATTTGTGATTTGCCTCATTTTTGCAAAATTGTCTACTTTACTTGAAAAACTTCATCTTTTACCAAGCTTACAACTAAGGCCTCTTGCGGGGTGGAAAAAAAAATTCCATGGCTGGAATGGGAGCTGTATCTTGGGTGATCCACCTGAATTGTTCAGCAAGAGGAGAGACAGTTGTGCATTGTGGGAAATAAAAGTCCAGACAGGGAGTCAGGCCCATAAGAAAAACAATGGAGTCATGAGACACCCAAACTACAGGTCTTGTGAAATATTGCAGAGGCATTTCCAAATCCATTCTTCAAATCAATTATTTTTTTTCTAACCAACTCTACTTGTAGGGCATGTTAATGGAATATGTTGTGGAATCCCGTGAATATTTAGAATCACTCTTCAAAATAATTAAACAATATCTTTCTCACCCATGCATATATATACAGATATATCTATCTATCCATCTCTCTATCTCTATCTATCTATATATATATAGATAGATAGATATATGGGTCCCCCTCCATATATATGAATGGTAGAGTTAATTCAGTTGTCCTTCTCTGTTACTGGAAAAGTTTTGCACAAGGCTAGTGCCTTAGAACTGATAGATCAGACTGGGTCTTACCTTGAGTGATGAATACATGGTAGGATCTGGTAATCTTTTTCAGCGTGGACAGTATTTGGTTGAATATTGAGGGATTGAATTAAGCTTCATTTTATTACTAACCATGGATTATGAAGCCATGTGTTAACTTTGCATCTGTATTCCTATTAACATAATTATTCTGAAATGATGTTAGTCTCTGTGTGGAAGCATAAATTCAGATTGGACTGTTGTTACTCCACTAGTTTTGTGTGAGAGGATACTGTACAGCAGTGGTGCTCAATTTTTTTTTCCTGTGGGCCAGATGAGTGGCATGGAGCCTGTCTGTGAGGCTGGATTGGGCCCTGGAGCCCAGCACCTGCCCCCTTCCACATGTTGCTTGCTGGGTTTGGGTCCTGGAGACCTCCTGTCCAGTACCACCTCTGTCTGCTGGGTTTGGATCGCAGGGGCATGGCACTGCTCCCTCCCACCCCACCCCCCCATGTGCCAGGATTGGGTCCCAGGGGCCAGTGCCATCCTTTCCTGCTCCCTGCATGCTGGTATTGGATACTGGGGGCCTGGCATTACCCCCTGGATGCTGGTATTGGATCCTGGGGGCCTGGCATTACCCCTGCACACCAGGATTGGATCCTAGGGGCCTGGTACTCTCCCTTCCCAACTCCAGACCAGAACTGGCTCCTGGAACCTGGCACTGCCCCTACCCGGCTCTGTGTCCTAGTGTGCAGAGCTTGGGACTCCCCATGGGTCCAGAATTTTGGCAGCAGGGGAGTGGTGCCACCATTTTCCCACTACCAAATTTCCAGACCTGTGGGGAGTCCCATAGACCAGATGACATAGCAGTGTGGTGCAAATTTGGCCTGTGGGCTGGAGATTGAGCACCCCTGCTATACAGAATACAAGATGTATAAGGCATACATTTGAGATCAAAAAGAGGGAGAGGATGGGCTAGTGCAAAGAACTCACAGAAGTAGAGATGATGCACAAAGGCACTATGTGTATGTGCTACCAAGGACTGTGGTGAGCTGGGTTCTCTTTTATTTATGGTGATGTGGTTTTTTTGACAATTTTCTACTCATTTTTTACACACTTAACATTCAGAGATCACCAAGTTTGATGGATTTTAGTTTGACTGACTGTGCATCTACAGTTGCATTAAAATGCATCTCTTTTGTTTGCTCATTATACTGATTTTTAACAGCTTTCAATCATTTGATTGGAGAATATGATCAATTAAAAGGCAACCTATTAAACACTAGAAATAGTTTAAGATGGGGGTTTTCAACATTTCTGGATCAGTGTACCCCCCAGTGGCTGGACGCAGAGCAGCGGAGACGGGGAGGGGTGGTGCATAGCTGAATGCGGAGCGGCGGGAGCCGCCACGTGCAAGCTTCTGGCTGGGCGGTGCCTACATGGGATGTTGCATGGCAGTACTCCGTCCCCGCCCGTGCGTACCCCCTAGGTCCTTCTCAAGTACCCCGGGGGTATGTGTACCTCCAGTTGACAACCCCTGGTTTAAGAGAACATCCTGGGAACAATTCAGAGGGTATTTGCATAGACAAATACTTATGCATATGGCATGCATTTATAGAAATCAGCATTACAAATAGGAAAAAGAATTGAATTCATAGCAAATAATTGGACCAGGTCTAGGTATGTGGGTTATATTTAACTAACCTGAAACACGAGAGAGAGGAATGGATTTCTGAATTGCTTTTCCTGTACTATAAAAAGTATATAAAGACGCAGTTCTCAATATGTGCAACACTATTCAAATATTGTGCTGGACAACTGCATTTTTTCTCATCTCCAAAAACAAATGACATTATTAAAACTGAACTAATATAATAAAATGTGCTTTTGAAAATCCAGTAGACCAAAACTGGAAGTGCATCTTTGTGGTAAGCAGCTCTCATTGCATTAGCTGTTTTCATAGGAAGAGAGCTGCTAGGTGGAAAGGCCCATTGTCTCTCTGAAACAACTAGCAATGGTTGTAGATTGTTACTTACAAAGTGAATTGATTCAATTTAGCATGGAAGCTAGTAGATTGGGAGTAAGGACCTTCTTTTTTGCATGTGTGGGTTGAACAAACTGTTGGAGATGGTGTGATGAAGGAAGCTGCAATGGTTTGGACCCATCATGAGAAGGCTGGATGCCCTTGCCAACACCATAATGCAGGGCACAATGGAGGGAAAGAGAAAGAGAGGTAGACCCAAGAAGAGCTGGGGAACCAATATTAAGGACTGGATAGGGCTTCAACTGATAGAGAGCGCAAATTTAGCCAAAGACAGGGCAGAGTGGAGGAGGGTTGTTACAGCATTTAAGGTGTCCCAGTGGCCTTGGGACTGACTTGATATGTGGGTTGAATGTTGGCAGTCCGTGTGTGTAATTGTGAGAAACATCTGGTTTCAAACCTGGCTTTGCGTTTCATATCTTTATTGTGAGTTTTAGCACTATTGCTTTACTGAAATCTATGAAACTAGTCCTATCACTTAATGTGCCAAGCAAGAAAGCACAAAAATCTGACAAATGTGGGCAATATGACAGATCAGCAAAAAATTTCAGCTAAAAGGTGGGAAACCTGTAATTTTCTTTTTGAAAGCATAATTTAATGCAGAAGAAGGAGCAGTCACAATAATGCACTGTTCAAGATGTTGGACACTGAATTTTCATAGCAGAAATGCAAAAAATAAAAATAAAAAATAGATGCTTTTCACATGTTGTATAACCATGCCCCTACTGGTAGGCTAGGCTACTGCTAAAACACTGGGTTTGTTCCAACAACTGCTCCTTTTTCCCAGTGCACCTTCTGTGCTTTATGTAGGTGTTTTTATAGCATGCAAGAGTGGTACTGTAGTATATTTTAAATTAGCCCTAGTGGGCATTAGGTAAATGTTGGAATGCAGGTTTCCTTAGGCATTTTTCAGCATCTGGGAAAATTGCCTTCATTTCTACAGGGTTTGGGGTTTTTTGCCCCCTGCTTTGATTTGTTACACAAGAAACATTGTTTTGTCCTGACAGCTGATTTATAAAACCTGTTGGCCTGTGCCACTACACTTGCAGGGACAATGAGATTAAGCTTAGTTAATATTATGGCCTTAGAGGAAGTAGGCTAATAGCTAGTTAGACACGGGAGGAAAAAATAGCATTTGCTATGGAAAACAAAATGTGGGTGGATTTTCTGTGTTAATCTAGCAAGACGTTAAGCCACTGACAAATCAGGTCTAGGAATATTAGGGTTTTTTTTTCCATACTATAGAAAGCAAAATATACAAGAAGAATAGATGCGACTGACCTCTGACCAGCATTCCGACATGTTGTTTTGGGAACATAAATTTCTTTGTTTATTGGGGTCAGCAACTGCTCTGGAGAATTTGATACAGTAAATGTTCCACGCACATGCTCCACTTGTTGGATGTAGTTAATGTGGTAATAATAATACCCCTGATATAAATACCTTTGCTCTTATTTTAGAAGTGCAAACATTAAATGCCACAATAAATGATTTGACCACTGCCATAAAACTGCTAATTCCATGACATTACTTGATAGAAAAATCAAAATATTTCTGTTTATACTGGCATGTTACTATGGTTGCAGGCAGGCTTGTGTGACGTCATGTCTTGGATCCCTTGTGAGCATTTGTTTAGGTAGTTGTCTCCATGGTAACATTTGTTTGTTTTGATGTTACTATGTGTTAAATTTTATACAAATTTTTGTGGTTCTATACTGGATTGTTATCGAAGACTACTGTTAACCTAGAGAAACTTTGTAAATATATCTTGCTCTCCCCCTATAACCCTCCAAAAATATATTTGGGAAAAGATCAATTGAAACTTTAATTGTCCTCTCAGATTCCAGTAATAGTTTCTTATGTTGCCTTGACATGTTTCCTCGTTACTGAGGAAGCCACATGTTCCAAGGAGCCAGAAAAGTCTCCTCCATACTTTTAAGTAAAAGCATTTTCGTTCCCATGGAGAGCCCTCACAATACACTGCATTGTGTCCTGACTTCTGAACAGGACCCACCCATGTTCTAACATCAGTGCAACTTGCAAGTAGCTGTTTAGCCTAGTTCCCACAGTCTAGATCACTTAGGTCTCTCAAATAGCACTTCTACCTGAGGCCAGCCGGGTCTTATTTCAGCAGTAGCTAGCTGCTGTGGTAAGACCATGGAAGAACTAAACCATATGTAATTCTGAATAGCTGCTTTGTCCAAACTCTTGGCAAGGTTGAATGTGTGCTTTTCCCACTTGACATACAGAATACAACTGAAGTTGTTGTTTATATGCACTGAATTATATTGTTGCATGTTGCTTACTTCAAACACTTGTAAGGAGTAGTATTTTGACACCTGGGCTCATTCAACATAAATATCTACCCAAGAAGTTGGAGTGTGTTCTGCTTAATGTTTTCTAATGTCTGTTGTGATTCTTATGAATATGCTGTGCAATGCAGGAAGACTTCCAAATTGGTTTCCATAGGTTAATGAAACATGTTATAGTAAAGCATAATTGAAAGCTATCTTATTTCATAGCAGAGCAATTCGTTTCATGGCAATGCAGTGCCTTAAAGTGTACAATCCTAGTGTACTGTTTAATTACACTGGTGTACTGTGAGATGACTGTGTAAAGATATTAGTACTGCCTGGATTTAGAATGTTGCATGGAGAATGATCTGCATTAATTAATGGTCAGAGCTGAAAAAGCAGGTAAACTGGAGCAGAAAATGATTAAAAATAGTTTTAAAAGCTATTTTCTCTCACACATCATATAATTGTATCATGAGTTTAAATTAGTGGTGACCAATCTGTGCCTCTCAGCCACTACTTAAAATGTTGCTCACTATTGCAAGAAATTTTTGCCTTGTATACATGCATGTTTTTTTCAGGTTGATAATGACAGCAAGTGTAATGATGCCTGTGTCATGTGACTTATTGCCCATAACCAAGAGGGCACGGGCAACAGTAGGGGTCACCTGATTTTAAATTAAGGTACCGACTGGGTGATCCAGTGCATTGTCTTAGCTAGGAAACCAAAGACCTAAATTAAGGTAGCCACAATGTATGTGTACCAGTGAATATTAATGATGATTTTTTTCTTTAAAAGAAAAGTCTGAACCACCTTGGTAGAAAAGAGCCATTATGGGAAGGAAGGTGCATAGATACATATACAGTCTCACTTGTATACATATAAAATTTGCAGGTCAGTACTGTTTGACAGTTACGATGTTATGAATAATGTTCTGTGTAGCTGTGTTACGCACAAATATTAAATATCTGGTATGCTTGTGTTTGTCCTTAAGCTTCCCAGCCTTTTTTGGTTGTCTAATGAGAGGAAACAAAGTTGTTGGACAGTATGTACTATCTGATACATTTTGTTTCCTGATGCAGCTCTGGGTCATAAGTCTATTTTTTGATTGGGGATGTGGCAGGGACTCTCGCATGTGATCCTGTATCATGTACTTTCTACCATGTCAGATCTACTTTTTTTGCATAGTTTTGCTAATCACAGGTATTTTGCCCGCTTGTTCAGCTAAATCAGATGGCCTTTAACTGTAAAAATTAAACCTGCTTTACCAGTAAGTATTTTCTAGTTAAAAGAATAGGATTGTGATTTGAGTTCTTCCCTTCTTCATGGAAGAAAATTCAAAGCAAGCTAGAGTGCTGGCTTAACTATAAAGAGCACATTGGGGATTACCCTACTTGTAAAGAGTTCAACAGAACAAACCCTAGCTGAATAATCCGTCTCTAGGATTCTAATGTTTTCTTTTTCCTTCATCGCCTTTTGGTCAAAAGTGTTGGCTGTTTTATTGCTAAGTATAGGTAGAAGCTTTGCATCTAGAAAAGAAACATTACCAAATCATTCCTGAATTCTAATTAAAGTCTTGATAAAAGTGTTTGTTGCTAAAATCCACTCTCCATACTCATGATGGAAGACCTCAGTGACCTGACTATAAGTGGTAGGGACTTGTTGGTGGACGTTAATTTCTTTCATTTAAATCCAAGCTACGTAACCCAGAAATCCTTTATGGAACAGACTATGCTGGATAAATGAAGTTGTAATACAGTAATTGTTGTGTGATAGCCAAAACTTTAAAAATATCTTGGTATATGTTTCTTCTCGTTCTTGAAAAATGCGTGGGAGAAGTTAAGCAATATCACTAAATCATATGAGGAAATTTATTGAAGGGGTGTGTTAGTGTCTGGGAAAAGGGGAAAAAGAGAGAGACATGGCTTTATACAAGAAAATAAGTACACCAAACAGCGTGTTTGCAGAAGTTGCTTTTTTTGCCATTTAAAGCACTTATTGCCATGACTTAACAGAAGTGCACAGTTTTAGAGCATTTTCAAAATGGGTACAGTGCTTTAAATTAACTCTTGTTAAATGAAGTATTAAATTTGAAATGCTGTATTTTACAGCACTTCAGGAACCTACAGCGTTTTAAATAACTTCTGTACGCTGGTCAAGTTTCTGACCAATGGAGAAGTCCCAAGAGGCTGCAGAGCGCCCCCTAGCGCCTAGCCTGGAAAGTGCAGGACAGCTCAGAGCCCTTCCCAACTTTGCACTTCTGTCATAGTTAAGACCACTGTAACTTCATACTGCTATAAAAAAGTGGTCTTAATTACAGCACTGTAAAACGTGCATGAAGCACTTCTGTACATACTCATAGTTATTCTGTCTGGATGAAACAACTATTTTAGAATGCTTGTGTGGGATTTACTTATTTTACATTTGGACAAATAATTGCTAAAATAATTAAAAGAGGGGGTGGAGTGGATATGTGGTTGTGCTAGAGGCTGTGCGGGCCGGGAGCGACCCGAGCCCTTTTTCGCGCTGCACGCGGGCTGTGGCCAGCAGCCCGGGCACGCGGGGGCGGAGAGAGAAGGCCATCGAGCTGGAATTAGGCACGGACGCGTAGCGGTAGTTTAAAAGTTTGTTTACTTACACGGAGATGGCAGTGGTGTAGGCTGGAAAACTTGATTAAGTTGCAGTTACAGACAAACAACACAGACGGTCTCATGGAGGTTGCTAGGCTCCACGGTGCAGAGCTCCGGATGCTCTGGGTGAACGAGCCACCAAAGTAGAATTCGTAAGTACGTCTTATAAGAGTTGCGTTCGAAGACGGGAAGAGGTGGGCGGTGGATCAGGCCTCCACGCTCCTCTGGATCTCACACAGGGTTTCTATTACCCTGCCGTGTACCCAGAGTCCCCCACGAGATGGATGTGGAGTCCTCTTTGGCTTGGGCGGAAACTGCTCAAGCCTCTTATACGGCTAATAGGCCAATCGTTAGCCGCCACGTGTGACTAATTTAGCACTCGCCAATCACGGGGGACAAATTTGCATACCGGTGGCGGGAACTCTTTTGCACCGTGCATTCCTCTTGCAACTCGAGCAATGCACTCTGCAAAAGAAGCTGCAGAAAAGGCGGGAAACTGGTCCCTGCACCGGGGTTTCCTCTTGCTACAGGAAACTCTCCCATGCAATGCTCTGCAACTTGACGGGGATAATTCTGGTGCCGAAGCGCGCACACAATCATGCCTTTTGGGTCATGACAGAGGCAAAATGCATGTAACTTGATATGATCTGTGTATTCCCTTCGGAACTTCATTAACGCCAGTCCCCAGGCATTCTACTCTGACACAGAGGTACTTCTCTGGTGCTGTTCCTGTCATCCAGAGCTGCTACGCTATAGGGTCAGAGCAAGTGGCATAGCTAAGCTGAGAGGGAAAACTCTACTGTACCTCGGTTTCCAAATGATTTCCGAGCCCTTCATTAGAATTTGATAGCAATAATTAGGTCATAGAGGAACTAGGTGAAAACCAAGCTTGAGTAATTGTTGAGACTTCTGTATTATGCTGCCGTCCCCATCCCATTTCCGCTTTTGTCATCAATGAATGTGAAACTCTTGTGGAGACGGTTTGGCAAAACATTTCTAGCTGTATATAAGTTCTTTTTAATCATGCTACTGGATCCCTCAATTTGTAGTTGCTTGGGGTCTTGGGATGCCTCAGAGCTGGAATTCATGGGTAGGATTACAGTGTAGGGATGGAAAAGGTCATTTGTAAATGCTAAGTGTGCAGCACATGATCTGGCCTATGGAGTTGCATATTACATGATCTTATGCTAGTGCTGTTGGATCCAGGCCAAGTGAATACTGTGTGACTTTATTAATATCAATTTGTTACTGGAAGCAATGCCATCAAGAAGATGCCTACTTTACATATTTTGGTCATGCTCTAGCTTGGCTGCTAATTGGTAAGAAGTTTTGGGTGCTATATATAGTGTTATGGGCTTGCCATGTTGAAGCACTCAAGTTAAAGTTACTTGAAAGTATTCTTCTAGAAATCGTTGCATGGACTATAACGGAAATGGGTAGTTCTTTGAATTTTTGAGTAACTTTGCACAAAAATGTCTTGAAAGTTGGAGAAGCTTGTTTAAGACCAATTTTTTTTCAGGGTAAGCTAAGGTTTTAACTAAAGTCAAATGCAATTTATTTAAGAAAAAAAGGCCAGATCCTTTTTTTTTTTCTTTATGGGGCCCTGATGGAATTGGGGGAGGGGAGAAAGGGAATTTTAGAAGTTTACCAAAAAGATAAAATATTTCCACTTTATGACCCATTCTGTTCTATACCCCTCCAGCGGGATTTCTAGGCGCTAAGAATTATTATAAATACATAACTTAGTAATAATCATATTATCTTTACTTGCTTTTATGTAGTAATGTTTGGTGTTGAAGGCTCCCAGAACATTGCCATGTATATTTAAATCTCCATGGTAACTCTCTCTAGGGTGAAATGCAGCAGCTGTTTTAGCTCTTTTTAAACAATAGGCTAGGGCAACACAGAGGAAGTTATAGATTTTAGACTTAATGAGAAATGTAATTAGGCCAAACATAATTACCAGAGCTGGAGCATAGCCAGTATACCTGGATATCATCCATACTCGGATTGGAAAGAATACTTTGGGGGGTTTTAATGAAAGCACAGTCCAGAACTCAGCACTTTGAGCAACACAGATTACAGTGCTTTTGTGGAGTAAATTCACCTGCTGCATAACCAGCAGTTCTGGGAGCTCTCCCATCCAAGTTTTAATGTAGTTAGTGTTAGTTAGCATGTTAGAGATGACCTAAAAAATCAAAGTTGAATAGTAATGCTGCTGACCCACTACCTTTTGTCTAATCGTAACATCAGCCCCCACTGTTCTGTTAGTCTCATTCTTTAATTGTTGAAAGGACATCCATAGGTACCCAAAGACAGAAGGGACCCATATAATTCTAACTGAACCTTTATATATCTTAGGCCAGAGCACTTTACCTGAAATTTGTGCTACCTCACTTCAAGGATACTCTTACTCTTTCTCAGATACTGTAAGTGCTGGGGGATCCCGTGCATCCCTAGAAAACTTATTCCAAAAGATAGCTTCACTGTGAAAAATGTCACCCCTTACTTCATGCCTTCATGTGTAATATGACTAGTTCAGTGCTTTAACTCATAGTAACTACCCCACTTTTTTCTGTTTCAAGGTAGGAAGTAAAAACCCTAAGACCTACAGCTTTCAAAGAAGAGGCAGGTACAAATGTACTTAGTCAACAAGAGTCTTAAAATGATGACTAGGATCTTCTCTCTTAAATTTATCTTACCTTGCCCCATTAACAGAGCAGTCATAAGAATGCCAACTCAGGAAGAAAAAACTAGTGTGTGGCATCATTATAGTGAAGTTCAAGCCACTGAAGGAAGGAAGAAAGTTGGTAAATGTAAATATTGTGGGTAGGAGTATGCTAACAACACAACAGGAATGAAGAAACATTTAATAACATGTAGAAACTGTCCTGCAAGAGTACAAGCCATATATAGAAAGCTAATACAAGGAAGTGGTAGAACAACATCATCTGAGAAAAGTCTACTTCAGGAATCCTATGTAAATAAACAAATTAATATGTTAAACAACACACAGTATAAACTAGCATCTATAGTGTTTTAAAACATTATACTTTTAAAAGTTGTTAAATAAATAAATAATAGTCCAGAGTTGCATTATTTAAAATGTGTGTGTCCTGCTTTTCTGCTTGCACTAAGCACCCAAACTGACTTAGGCTTAACAATTAAAAAACCCAAACCCATAATAGATAAATAATTAACTATTTCAAACCAGCAGAGTAAACTTAGTCCTCTGGCCGATGGCAGAGGTCAGACTATACCTTCCTTTGGCTCTGCCGTCCAAGGGCAACTGAGCAGGAAGTTTAGTAGCAGAGTGCTCTTTCTGGCAGGGAGGGGGAAGCAAACTCCCTGCTGCTTCTCCTTCTCTTTCTGATGGATGAGGCCAGACTAGAATAGACTAAAATAAAAATATTTTCCCGCTTTTTGTTGCAGGAACTTGGTAGTTCAAGGTCAATAGCAGATTTTCAAAAAATGGAAAATTAAAACATTGAGCTGCTAGGTTTGGGGGAAGAAAAAGTAGGATCCTCACTTTTATTGTCATCAGATATGTGATCCACCATGAGTAGCTGTTCAAGACAGTCAAGCTTTTTATCAAGGTTTGTGGACAAAATGTCGAAAGAAGATCAGACATTAGCTCGAGCTATGCTTGCAAGTGGTACACCTCTTTCCATAACTGAAAATCAGTACTGGAAGGAACATTACAAACGATCACTATCACTTATCACATTCTCTTAGAAAGAGAGTATCACAGAGTTCAAACCATGGTTATTCAAAGGACTGGTCAAGCAGGATCGCTGACTCTGATGTCAGATGGATGGACTGATATACAAGGAAATCCTTTATTGAACACTGTTGGCAACACCTGAACCAATACCAATATTCCTGAAAGCAATTCCTATCAAATCTTCTAGTCATACAGGTGAATACATAGCCAAATTACTGAGTGAAGAGACTGAAAGTGCAAGTTCCTCCAGGGTACAAGCCCTTGTAACTTATAATGTGAGTAACATGAAAGCTGCATGGCAAATATTAAAGGCATTTAATACTATTGGCTGTCTTGCTCATGGGTTGAAGCTTCTGGCAAAGGACATAGTAAGTGTGAATACAATGAAGACAATATTGGCAAACTGCAAAGCGACTGTGAAGGTATTCCACAATCATCATGTTGCCAATCAGACTGAAAAAATTACAGAAAGAGAAGCAGGAGAAGGAAAGTGCACTTTTATTGCCAGGAGAAACTAGATGGGGCTCGGCTACAAAGTGTTTACATAGTTTGCTGTGCACAAAGAACTGTTTGCAGTGTGCTTCAGTAGATGATCCAGTATCCCAGATTATTCCCTTGAACATTCGGAAACAGATTCTTGACAACAATGTGTTTTGGGTTTGAGTTCAAGGAGCATTCAATTTGCCACTACCAGCTTGAGTGGCTGTCAAGAAACTTGAAGGAGATGCACCAAGCCGCTCAAATATTCCAGACATATTCAGATAACTGAATGAAAATCTATTTGTGTTTTTGCCGCCTTCACCTCTATCTAAAAAAGAAGTAATAGTAGTAAACCAAATGTTTACTAAGAGATCTGAGTTTTGCTCTCATCCAGTCCACCTGGCAGCAAACCTTTTGGATCCCAACACGCAGGACAACATTTGTCAGAAGATGAATTATCTACTGCCCTCAATACAATTATGGAAGCTTAAAATGTCCCCAACATCAACAAAATAGCCATGATGACTGACATTACCAAGTACCTTGCAAAAGAAAAACTTTGGAACAAAGACATCATTTGGCAGGCAGAAGAGAATAAGTGTCCTCTCACATGGTGGAAGGGATACTGTAACACCCGACTGTTGTCCAGGATTGCTCTAATGATCCTAAGCTTTCCACCAACAGCAGCATCTTGTGAACGGAACTGGAAGGCTTTCAGCTCAATCAAGACAAAAAAGAGGAGTAGACTTAACAAATAAACACACTGCTAAACTTGTTTATTTTTCTCCAAATCTCTTGCTTCTGGAGAATCAGTCAGAAGCACAATTAGTGAAGAAGATGCAGTGTGACGATAAGTTGCCCTTGCCTGTAGGCTCGTTGGTAAAACCATCCTTTGGCGAAAGAGAATGTGGTTCAAGTAGTCCTGAATCAGATTTGCCTCAGTCTGATTCTGAAATGGTAGTGCAAGTGACTCTACGGATAGTGACAGTGAAACTGGAGGTACTGCAATGACCTCAGGGGAAGAGAGTTAAACTCTGTTGAAGTAGATGAGTGGACAACCATGGCATATCATGCACAGTTCTTTGGGTTGCTAAAATTAGTGTCAACAGTTTTCAGTGCCTTTGGGTTTTTTTCTTAAATTTAAGCAAACAATGTAAGGGAAGTACATGTTGTATATTGTCTTTAAATTTTTACAAGTATTCCAATAAAAATAATTTCATTCCACATAAAGCTTTGAATTTGTTTGAATATAACATTTAAACCACATTAAGTGTGCTGTATTTAATTTTTTTCCTGATCAGATATTTCACTTCAAATACTTGTGGCTATTGGGGCATAAAATTAACCCATGGGTATTTTTTTTTAGCTTTGTTTACTAAATACAAGTTAAATAAACATGCTAAATCAGATCATGCTCTATTTAGGGCATTGGAAAAATTTCCAGAAAATTTTCCAATTCAAAATTTTTCAGAAAACCCACATCTCTACCCGTTAATGCTCTGGCCTAAATCTCTACCCACTCTCATGCTGCCTTTAGAAAGGGACATCATCTCCAAATGCCCATAGAATAACATGGACAAGAGTACTGTTGCTTCTCCCATCTGCTGCAGTCCTTTGCAGGAGCAACTCTAAGGGCTGTGACGAATCTGTGTCCTCGTATAGCATCTGATGAAGTAGGCCATTGCCTATGAAAACTTATGCCTCTGTAACAGTTAGTCTCTAAGGGAGTGGTTCTCAGCCTTTTCAGAGTCAGGGCACCCCTCCACAACTTTTTCGAGCATGGAGGTATCCCCAATTGAGAACCACTGCTGGTACTCAGTTTCAGTGCTTCTCAACTGGGTGAGGCTGGAGTCAGGGAAACTTGTCCCACTTGCCTTCTGCACAGCCAGACTGGGAAGATCTGTGGCATGTGTGTGCACTCCTACATTAGTGCTCTGTGCCAAATCTAGAGCAGACAGGAGAGCTGCCTCATGCTGCAGGACCCCCAGGCTGAACCTCCGTGGCATATCCCAGAAATAGAGGCATGTGGGACAAGTGGAACTATCCCATGCACCTTTGTTTCCAGGAGGAGTTTGGGCTGCAGCTCAAGCCAGCTTCCTTGCCTGCTCTAGGCTTATCTGAGCCCTAATGGAGGAGGAGTGCATGTGGCACAGTTTTGTCTGGCTGCTGCTGCTACAGTGAGAGCAGTGCCTTCACCGCACAATCCCCAAGGGAGTCTCATGGCAACCCTGAGTGCCACAGCGCCCCAGTTGAGAACTGCTGCTCTAAAATGCAACCCTCCGTAGCCTTTTGCCTGACTTAAGACTGACACAACTAACTACCCTTCTCTGCCCTCTCTATACATAGAAAGCCCTTGTTTCTTCCACTCAGTGAACTTGTGAAGGCCCTTTACGAACCTTTCCCACCAGAGTTGAGCCTGAGGTCCTGTTCCTACTCAAGTTCATACCTTACCTGCATAAATGGACTACATTGGCATATAATGTTGTACAGCATTGCAATTAACCTCAGTGAATGACCAATACAAGCTGTACTGATAATGAGTAAACCTGTGTTTGTTTTGGAGCCCCTGCCAGCTTCCCTTGGAATTATATTCCTTTATGTAATTTCCAACATTAATTTGCTGTGCTTCCCAAGACTGAGGAAAACAATGTCTTTCTTGCCCTACTACTCTCACCCCCTACCTTCCAAACCCGTGCTGCTATTTATCTGTTATCTTGAGGAGGAAAAGATTGTCTTATGATATTATTTTTAAATCTTAAAAATGCAAAAGAGAAAGGAGGAAATATATGTGATGCTATCAAAAATATAACTATGTCCCTCAAGATTTAGTCTCTCTCTCTGGATTTCCTCTGTTCAGAGGCTCCTGAAAGTCTCATGAGTCAATGGTTGCTGAATTTTATTTTAAGAGAAGAAAAAATGGTTAGATGAGAGATGAGGTTGTATCTGTAAAGCGGAGTCCTTTAAACCCAGGAGAAAACTGTTATGAGACATGTGGCAGGGGAGCTGTCTCTGAGCTGGTGTTTGGTTTTCCTCTCAATCCTAGTCCTTGCTGTGCATGTTTTAGAAGGTGTTCAGCAGCAGCATAGCAATTTATGCAAGAACAAAAATGGAGAGAAATTGAATAATAGAAAATTAGGGTTAGAAGGGACCTCAAGAGGTCATCTAATCCAATCCCCTGCTGAAAGCAGGACCATCCCAGCTAGCTCATCCCAGCCAAAGCTTTATCTAGCTGCATCTTAAAAACCTCCCAAGATGGAGATTCCACCACCTCTCTGGGCAACCTGTTCTAGTGCTTTACTACCCTCCCAGTGAGAAAATTCTTCCTAATATCTAACCTAAACTTCCCTTGCTGCAACTTAAGACCATTGTTCCTTGTTCTGTCATCTGCCACCACTAAGGACAGTCTAGCTCCATCCTTTTTGAAACCCTGCTTCAGGTATTTGAAGGCTGCTATTAAGTCCCCTCTCGGTCTCCTCTTTAGACTATATAAGCCCAGTTCCCTCAGCCTTTCCTCAGAAGTCATGTGCCACAGCCCTTTCACATTTGCTGTCCTCTGCTAGACTCTCTCCAGTTTGTCCGCATCCTTTCTGTAGTGAAGGGGGTGGGGGCAGGCAAAACTGAATGCAGATATGGTCTGTACTCCAGCTGTGGCCTCACCACTGCAGAATAGAGTGGAATAGTCATTCCCTTTGACCTGCTGGCAACACACCTACCAATGCAGCACAGTATGCCATTAGCCTTCTTGGCAACAAGGGCACACTCTTGACTCATTCAGTTTATTGTCTAATGTAGCCCCCAGGTCCCTTTCTGCAGAGTTACTACCCAGCCAGTCAGCCCTCAGCCTGTACTGGTGCATGGGATTGTTCTGTCCAAAGTACAGGACTTGGCACTTGTCCTTGTTGAACCTCATGAGACTCCTTTTGGCCCAATCCTCCAATTTGTCTAGGTCACTCTAAATCCTAGCCCTACCCTCCAGTATAACTTTTCTGCCACCTGCTTGCTGAGGGTGCACTCTGTGTCATCTTCCAGGTCATTGATGCAGGCATTGAACAAAACCAGCACCAGGACCGACCCCTGTGGTACTCGATTTGATACTGGCTGCCAACTAGAAATCAAGCTTTTGATTAATACCCTCTGAGCCCAATGCTCCAGCCAGGTTTTCCTTCTACCTTACAGTCCATTCATCCAGTTCATACTTCCTTAGTTTGCTTGTGAGAATGTTGCAGGAGACCGTATGGAAAGCCTTGCTAAAATTAAGGTATACCACATCCACTGGTCTCCCCATATCCAGAGCCAGTGATCTCATCGTAGGCAATCAGGTTGGTCAGGCATGACTTGCCCCTGGTGAATCCATGCCGACTGCTCCTAATCACCTTCTCCTCCAATTGCTTAGAAATGGATTCCTTGAGGATCTTGCTCCATGATTTTTCCAGGGAGTGAGGGGAGGCTAACTGGTGTGTAGTTCCCTGGATCCTCCTTTTTCCCTTTCTTAAATATGGGCACTATGTTTGGCCTCTTCCAATCATCTGGGACCTTTCCTGATTGTCATGAGTCTTCAAAGATGATGGCCAGCAGCTTTGTAATCACATCAGCCAACTCCCCCAGCACCCTCAGATGCATCCCATCTGGCCCCATGGACTTGTACATGTCCAGCTTTTCTAAATAGTCCCTAACCTCTTTTGCCACTGTTGGCTGCTCACCTCCTCCCCAAACTGTGCTGCCTAGTGCAGTAGTCTGGGAAATGACCTTGCCTGTGAAGACTGAGCAAAGAAGGCATTGATCACTTCAGCCTTTTCTGCATTTTCTGTCACAAGGTTGCCTCCCCCATTCAGTAAGGGACCCACACTTTCTCAGGAAGAATGAGAACACCTCCTCTGTTGCCCCCTCCTGCTTGCTCTTGCTCCAAGTCACCCACATCCCCACATATCTCAGGGCTTTGGTCTCCTTCTCACATAAAGCTAGTTTAAAGCCCTCTTCACTAGGTTAAGGAGCCTGTAATCAATCTTCCATAGTCATTTATCCCTTTGTCTTTGCTGAGATGGCCAACAAGGGTGCCAACTAGTGCCAGTGTGTGATGGCTAGTAACTTGGATCTCATAGGCAGCAGCAACTGATGGATAAAGGGTGTGCATCCCACTGAAGAATTCATTCCATCATCCAGATGCTCTTTCCTCTGTGTTCTAACACCCTACAGCTGCAAAGACTCTTTCAGAAATTATGTAAACTATAAGAGGAGTGGTTGTTTTGCACTCAATGGCTGTATTTTTCTTGCATTTTCTGAATCCTATAATCAATGAAGAATCCATTTGGCAAACTATAACATCCTTAACAAAGTATGTAACAGGACAATGGTTTCTTGTAGCTAAGTAAAAATAAAGATGAAGCTGAGGAGTATTATTGTAACGTGACATTTGTTCATTGTGCTGTTATTGAAAATCAGTGTTCTGGTTGGTTTAGAAAACAGAATGGCTCTGTGCTTAATAAGCAGAGTCAATTTATTTTCATTGGTAGAGCACAACATGACATGAGTAGTGCCAGTTATTTCATCATTTGGTTGATTCAAAGGAACCAGAGAAGTGCTAGTTACTTAGCATTACCCTAGGTAATGAGCTGCTTGTGCACACAGCTGCTTGGCCCACAGGCATGCCAGCCAATATGTAGGCCTCCCTCCAGGCTCTGTTCTTCCCCTACTGTCATTTACCAAGAACATACTATTTACTGGGGCAGACCATTGGTCCATCTCATCCTGCCTTCTGCCTCTTGCAGGTGAGGAGAGTGGAGTAGGGATGGTCCCTCTACCCTTATTAAGCAGAAGACCCAGAGCAGTTCAGTTCCCTGTAGGAAGCCCCTCTCCTCCCACCAGAAAGTGGAGCTTGACCCTGTCACCTCAAATGATATGCCTGGAAACCCACTCCCAGGAAAACTTAAGCTGGTGTAGACAAACCCAGAGGACCCCATGGAGAAGACACCCAACTCTGCCACCCCTCACACCAGGTGCTGAGGTTGAAGCCTTGACCTTGGTTTTCAGTGGGATGGATCTGGTGGCAGAAACCTCCATGAAGCTCCCCATGAGGAAGTCAGCCTTTCTCAAGTTACAAAACAGGCACAACCACTACTGAGGTGCCCAGGTCATCTTCTTCAGACCTTGCCATCAGCATCTCTGACATGACCCTTGATCCTCCCAGAGCTGAAGGGGCAGGGTCTTAGGAATTGTCCCTATCATTGGCCCACAGCCTAAGGCTTCCTCCCCCTACAGAATCCAACATGTTGGGGAGCTGTGAACTTGTCAAAGAAGGAAGAAACACTGGGTTCCTCCATTTAGGGTACAGCCCCAAGGAAGATCCTGCACACTCTTCTATCTCCTGCCTTGCCATGAATCCTGACTACCTCTCCTCTGCTTCCAGGATCTGCATTAATCCCTCCACTGGTGTGAGGGGAAGTAGCAGACTAGGTGGTGCTCTACTAGGCTTCTGCCCCATTGGGACGAAGGAAGGGGACACACTTGCACTCTTTGGGAGTCGAGAAGAGGTCTCCGCAGAACCCAAGTTCCTGGGAAAGGATGACTTGGCCCTAGCTGTGCCCATAGATGAGCTGCTTAAATTCCTGGAGAGCATGCTGTCTTCCAAGATCGAAGTGTAGCTACCTCTGGAGCAGTGGGGTATTGCCCCCAGATCTTCAGTGCAGTGAGAGTGTTAATGGAGGAGGGCAAGGAGACCAAGAAGTGGAGTGCCAGAATTGCTAGTGAGCCCATCATGTTTACATTGCCCTCTACATCTGTGATAGGGGGGACAAACTTGCATGGCCATGCAATTGGCTCCTCTCCCTGTGAAGGCTACACTGAATCTCTCCCCCTCTCCCCCTATTCCATCCCGAGCCATAAGAACTTTCACCTTTAAGGTCTGCAGCTATAGGATAAGTCTCTGCATGTGCTAGCTGCTTAAGCCACCTGGTAGTTGAAGTGGCAGAAACAGGGTCTACTTTAGCCACTTCACAAAGACATCATGGAGGGTAGTGATCCTGATCTACCTGGGCCAGAGATTCTTCAAACTGAGGTGGTGCTGGGCTGTCTGTTACATCTCTGGGTTCAAGCACAGGGGCTTTTCCTGAATTTAGTTAAAATCTAAGCTCTTGTTCACTACCAGAGATGATGCAATTCTATCACCAGGTGGCCAACTGCCTTGTACCCTGAGTCTTCACAGGTGCTTGGTTCTTGGCAGGGACTTCAGATGTCACCCTCAGAATGCAGGACCAGATAAGGAATGGCATTGGGCTGCTGCAGACATCTTCAAAGAAGTCATCACTCACCACCAGGTTGTCCAGCACCCTATGCCTGCCACCACATTCACTTCTCTCAAGGTAGAAGAACATCATGATGTTTCTCACTATGCAGGATCTACATCTCTCTGCTGAATGCCATTCAAATTCATGCCTCCAACATTTGGTTATTCTCTGCTTGGTGACCACAATCTTGCCTGGCCTACTGATACTTCAACATCAGATTCCTGGAGCCTTTGTAAACTCTTTCCAGGAGTTCTGGCTAATCTTGTGTGAACAGAGGCAGACTCTGCAGAGAATACTGGGAGAAGCAGGAACCAGTACTGAGAACTAGATATTTGTTCATATTCACAGCACATTCATCTGATTATGGATTTAACTCCTCTGGGATATGAATTGCAGTTCTTGCTTCTTCTATAACCTGATGAAGAAGAGTGTCAAAAAGTAAGATTCACTTGCTTCTTAGGAGAGAATGATACTGCTGCATAGATCTCAATAAGCTGTGAACAAGGGAGAAAGAGATCTGTGATCTCATCTTCCTGGATCCCACTGATCCTGACTCCCTAAGGTCCAATTTGAGAGACTTCCCCCAAGTTAGCATGGGTGACTGGGATTGCTTGGAAAATCTCACTTTGACTGAGTTATCAGAATTCCTTTGTCTGATGCCCACTAAGCCATTCCTACATCTCCTACAAAAGTGGTTGATGGGGTTGGTCCTTGCTGAGCCAGCTAGCTGTAAGAATGGTATGCTGACAACATGCCTCTCCTGATCTAGGATACAGATGAACTGATGTAGGTAGAGGCTTGTCAATCCATTCTCCTCTGCCCAAGTAAATTGTGTCAAGAGCTCTGGACTGGAGGTGGGCAATAGGTGGCAGTTGAACTCATATTCTGCTAGTGGTGCTCAACTTTTTTCCCTGGCAGGCCAAGCCCTGTGGGCTGTGTCTGACTGGCTGTGGTCATACATGAGGCACCTCTGGTGTCTCTCCCTCTGCGGAAGGAGACTGGTCATCAACCAGCTCATTCTGTCCTTGCTCTGGCACTAGCTCATTACCTGGCCTATGCCTCTGGGCACCTTGGCCAATTGCTATATGGGCAGCCTGACCAGGATGATGCTGGGTTCTGTAGGTGCCCTGGACCTCCCCTTGCACATGGGAGAGGACCTGGTCTGTATCCACAGCCAGATGTACATCTATCTTCAGGCCCTGTAGGGGCTCCTCTCTGGCAGCTATAGTCAGGCCCAATAGCATACACCTTCCCCTGCCACCCAGTGTGACCAGCAACTCCTTTATCTGAGGTTTCCCTTGGTGAGTTGCAAGACCCAGAGGTTGGTTTCCTCTTCTAGACTCACAGATGGTCATTTAGTGCACAGTCCTCTTCACTGAAAAACCTACAGCTGATAGTGTGGGTGATGGAGGTGCCCTGTGTGTGCCAGAGGGTAGTCAGGCTAACTTTGCTCATATTGGGGACCTACTGGACTTTGTCAGGCAGGGGTGAGCAGATCCCCGTGGGCTGGCCCAGCACATGGAGACATCCGCACCACTTGCTCCCTGCTGCTTGCTTCTGGTGGTGAAGGCTACCTGGCTGCCGGCACCCCCTGCCTACATCCAACAGGTCCTGTGCAAGGGTAGTCCCTGACCCATATACCTCAGCCCTCTGGAGCTTGCTGTGGGCCCTTGCCTTGCCAGCCTCCCCACTCCCTTGTGCACCACTTCAGGAGGCCAGGGGACGCCAAACCAATCCACTTTTGGACAATCGATTGCCACTGGGTCTACACATTAGTGTGCCATACCATTCACCATCCTGCCCTTACATCCTGCCCAGACACCAAATGGTGGAACATCTTCACTAGCCTGGCACACATACCTGGAGTGTGTCAAGCTGCATCCTCTCTTTTGTCTTTTCAGGTACCTTTTTTGAGGTTCTGGCTCCACTTTTCCTGCACCTTTTTATCTTATCCACAGTCCTTCCAAAGTTCAACAAAGTCCCATAACCTTCTGGTCAATCTCCTCCTGGCCCTGGCCAAGCCATTCTTTCTACCAGACAAGGAGGCATTGGCCAAAGGAAACCTGGGCAATGATAGGAATGTCTTCCTTTTCCTTATTTGAGCATTTCTCCTAGCAGGGATTCATTGGGTGATGCCCATTGGCTCCTTAGATACATTGAAGAAGCAGTGGGATCTTGTTGGAGTTCTCTGCTTGGTATCCTTCATTGGCACCCTAGTTATTTACCTATACCCTGCATTCCAATTCCTGTTTTATCATGATTTGTCTCGGCAAATTAGTTGTACCTTTAATAGTGTCTCTTGTTGCTGTTCTGTATCCCTTTTCTAGTTTGCTTCTATCCTTTTTGAGGTGTGGGGAACAAAACTTGATACAGTATTCAAGGTATGGACACCCCAATGGACATACTGATTCTCTTTTTGTTTTGTTTGCAATTCCCTTCTTAATAATCCTAACATTTTATTTGCCTTTTCTTACTGCTGCTGGACATCAAGCTTATATTCTTATTGAACTGTCCAGAAAGACTCCAGCATCTCTCTCCTGTGTGGTAACAGTTGATGTAGAAACCATCAACACATATGTTGGGTTATCTTTTTCTATGTGCATCACTTTGCATTTAACAGTACAGGCGACCCTCGTCATTCACGGGGGATACATTCTTGTATCCCTGCGAATGATGAAATCTGCGAATAAAGCACTGCATTTATGATCGCTGTCTGTGTTCATGAACTCGGTGCTCCCCGCTGGCTGGGTGGGGGGCACAGCTTCTCTGGTGACGGCGGAAGCATGACAGCGGGAAGTGCAGAGCTCCTGAGGAGCTCCTTTAAGTGTATTTAAGAAGCAGGTTTGGCATTCATGAATATTTGAAACCTGAATGCTGAATGAATGCTGAACCTGCAAATAGTGAGGGTTTCCTGTATTGAATTTCATTTCCCATTTTGTTACGTTCACTCAATTTTATGAAATTTTTCCACAGTTCTTCTCAGTCCACCTTGGTCCTTACCACTCTGAGCAATTTTGTCATCTGCAAATTTGTCCACCTCACTATTGACCCCACTTCCCTCCTCCCCTTCCAGATTATCACTATATTAAGCAGCACCAGTCCCAACACGGATCCCTGGGGGGCCATGCTAATTGCTGTTCTTCATTCCAAAAACTGATCTTTCATACCCACTTCTTATTTTCTATCCTTAATTCAATTTCTGATCCACAAGTGACCCTCCCTCTAATCACATGACAACCCAATTTCATTAAGAGCTTTGAAAAAGCTTTTTGGCAGTCCATATGTACTATATCAATTGGATCATCCTGATTCACATTTTTGTTGACACTGTCAAAGAACTCTAAAAGGTTGGTTAGGCTTGACTTTGTCTCGGACGGCCAGAGCCGACTCAAGTTGCGTTAGAAATTGGTCGTACGTTAGGGCGGGCTGGTGAATGGAGAGGCAGACACAACTTATCGGTTGCAAAAAACTTTACTCACGCCGCTTGCAATCACGACGCAGGTGGTCTGGCCGTCTGAACAACCACGCGGGTTGTTCCAGCTAGCGGGGCCCAAGCCAGTAAGTCAGATAACTTCAGAGGCACTCTGCAGCGTGCTCAAAGCTCTTCGACTTGGGCGGAAGTCACGCGGAATTTTAAACGGCTAGCGAGCCAATTACTAGCCGCCACGTGTGAATAATTTAGCACTGGCCAATAGCGGGGCACAAATTTACATTCGAATAGCGGGAACTCTTTGCACCGTGCATTTCTGTGCTGCAAAGAAGAAATGCATCCTGCAAAGGAAACTGCAAATTGGCGGGAACTCTCCTGCAC
>NW_005841919.1:2548773-2552559 GCF_000455745.1 Alligator sinensis
AGTCTATCGATTGGCAGCCGCAAGTCAGATAACTTCAGAGGCACTCTGCAGCATGCTCAAAGCTCTTCGACTTGGGCGGAAGTCACGCGGAATTTTAAACGGCTAGCGAGCCAATTACTAGCCGCCATGTGTGAATAATTTAGCACTGGCCAATAGCGGGGCACAAATTTACATTCGAATAGCGGGAACTCTTTGCACCGTGCATTTCTGTGCTGCAAAGAAGAAATGCATCCTGCAAAGGAAACTGCAAATTGGCGGGAACTCTCTCCTACACGCGGGTTCTCAATTGCAGCAGAACACACTGCCGTGCAAAGGAGCTCTCATGTGGCCAGGAAATTCCATAGTGCCGAGGCACCAAAATCACTGGGTCATGACAGACCTCCCTTTAGAAAACCCATGCTCCCCAGCAACTCCTTTTTGTCCGTGTACTGAACAATCCTTTAAAATTATTGCTTCTACCAGTTTACAAGGAGACTCATTGGTCTATAGTTCCTTGGGTTCCATCTAGTGCCTTTTTACAAGATTGGGGTTATGGTACTGAGGCTGTTTTTAGTGATAGGTTGCATACTAGAATAAGCAGTTCCATAGCTTCATATATTGAGCTCCTTCAAGATTGTAGGACCATGATTCTTAACCAGGGTGATATGTTGTTTGGTAACAGGAATGGCTCTGTACAGTGTGAACCGGGTGTATATCCATATTCTGTTCCACTTGGTCTCTTCACTAATGTGAGCACGAAAGGCTTAGGTGTCTAAGCTCTCTTGCCTTTTAGTTAGCAAAAATAGATTTAACCATTGACAGTATAGTTTATTTCCTTATGCAAGCAAAAAAGTAAAGGTTGGATCCGCTTCCAGACCTGCATCTCTCCTCTTTTGTCAAACTATGATCATATCTGATAATCAAAAAAAAATAGGCTTATCTTCTTTCTGAAGGCATTATTATTAGTTTTGGAGTGAAACTGTGTTTCCTCGGAAAACACTACTACCAAGCTGTATATGCTAATCTTCCCCTCTCCCGAGAAGAGTGATATGGGAGAAATTGGATTTTCTTAGAAGTAGGCCTCACATCATGAGTATGATGAAGTAGCTGGGGAGTTAGTACAGCAAGAGGCGCACAGTACACAATTACTTGGATCCCAAGTAGTGCCAAGATGCATTTTCTGGATTATTCATTCTCCAGCCTAATCAAGAATCCCAATAAAGGAGTATAGAGCAGTCACTTAAACCTTCTTCTTTGCTCTCACCCTGTCACTCTGTTTACAGGAAGTTAGTGGTCTATGCTTCAGTTCCTTGGTCTATTTCTAGAAGTTGACCCAACCTCCTAACCCAGTTGTCTCCAACTGTAAATCATCACTTGGTCATTTAAAAAAAAACCCTTTCTTGCCTGTGTTTAGCTATTCCATTTAGAATCTGATACTTTGCTCTGAAGCCAGCAGTTCAGACACATTTTAGAGAATTCTGCTGCTTGTTTTTCTTTTGCATGTTATACAAGATGTGTATCATTCCATAATTGGCTTTTCTCAAGTTCTTAGAAATACTAAATGCCATTGAAAGATGTGAAAGAAACTGTCTGGAGTGAGAGGGGAACCTGAATACCTTCTCTTACAGGACCCATTTTGTAGAAAATAATAAAGGTTCACTCACATGTGTATCTGTGTATAGTAAAAATATAAAATAATTGTGAAAAATATAGTGGAAAATTGTTGACCTGCAGACTTGAAAGTGAACTAAAAAACTCAAGTTGTTACTGCCCAATTTTTGCAATCTAAAATGAAGTTACATTTGGTTTGGGGTTGTGTTTTATTGTCATAGTATGAAGTATGTGGGCTTCATTTTGTATTGCAGGGGATTATAGGAGATGGATTCAAGAGTTACTTTTCAGTCTTGCCATACAGAATGCCCTGATGCTGTCCATCGTCTGTTGAAAAATGCATGCAGGTTCACAGTTCCATTACCATTGCTCATTTGTTCTTTCCTGTCTGAACCATCTCTAACCCCCTGTAACAGAGAGCCTGGGGCTCCATGTTACTTTAAGGAGAGAATCTGCAGCTGATAAAGCTCAGGCAGCTGACCTCAGACCAACTACCAGAGGGAAGGCACAAAGAAACACTGCTGTGTAGTCAGGGAGCTGCCCATTAGAGAAAAAGGACACGCTTGCAGAGAGTCAGGGAGACTGCCTAGAGAAGTGGGTGGCAGTGGAATAGGCAGCTTGGGGCAAGAGGCAATGATTGCCTATTGCAGAACTAGCTGCTAGGCAATAGGAAAGAGACTAGTTTGGGTAGCAAAGGGGAGCCAAAGTGGCAGTCATAAGTTGCCATGGCAACTGGCCTTCAGGCCTTAATGAGAAACCGCTGTGGAACTCGAGGGCCACCTGCAGGGCCTAGGCAACATATAAGCCTAGGGCTTGAACAAAGTCAGGTAGTCTGGCCCAGCAAGCTGCAGAATGAAAAGTTCATGGTCTGGAAGACTGCAGGAAGATGCCTGTCTTGCTGCCCTGGGGACTATCTGTAAGAGGTTGATGGCTTGCAGGGGAATATCACCAACGGTAAAGGGAAGCTTTGCTGCAAGGCAGTGAACTAATGTTGATATTTACACCTAGAGTAGGTTACGTTTGTTGTAGCTCACCCCTTTTCTCTTGGTGGGCCCTCTAGCCTGGGCCCACTGTGAGGGACCTGGTTTCTACGCTCTAGTTCTTATCTTGATTACTTTAGTCCTGGGCCTTCTGGCCCTGTCTCTACCCTACTTTGGGTGCTGAGCCTGCTTTGTTTGGCTCTGTCTGGACCCCTGGTTCTGTCTCTGCCCTGTTCTGAGCGCAGAGCCTGCTTCAGCTCTGTCTGGGCCCCCTGGCCCTGTCTGGCTTGAGTTGCACCTGTCCATAGGCTGCCACCATATAAGGCTCAAGCCTGGTCTGTGTCTTGAGCCCTAGCCCCTGGCAGGACTTAAGATGCTCTTGTGCTCTCAGACGCTATTGGGACCTCCATACCACTCCTATTAGTCCCAATCCCAAACTGTAACAAGGAAAAAGCCGAGAAGGCCAAGGCCCCAACAAAGGAGTGATTGTACAGTAATACCTGTGCGGCATGGGCATGGCTGTAGGGGAGGTTGGAGGCCCTGAATAGTCGTTAAGGCTACAGATGCCCTGGAGAGCACAGACGGGCCCAAAAGGCCAACTCTAATGTAAATGCAAAATCAAGACCAGTGGGGTCAGTCAGTCAGGCAACGTGGGCTAGAGACGCCACCTGGCAGAAATAAAAAGCTGCCCTGAGGGTGCAGCGGGGCGGCAGACAAGCGGAGGCTCGAGGAGGACGCCCACACCCCGAGGGGCTGAGCGGGGCATGGGGGGGACATAAAGAAGTTCTTCCTTATGTCCAGCCTGAAACGATCTTGAAGTAGTTTGTGACCATTCGACCTCGTCATCCCTTGGGGCACTCTGGTGAACAAATGTTCCCCCAGATGCTGGTGGTCATCCTTGATAAACTTGTAGGTGGCCATCAGATCACCCCTGAGCCTGCGCTTTTTCAGGCTAAAGAGCCCCAGGGCTCTCAGCCTGTCATCGTAGGGTCTGCTTCCCTGACCTCTGATCATGCGCATGGCTCTTCTCTGGACTCTCTCAAGCTTCTCCACATCCTTTTTGAATTGTGGAGCCCAAAACTGGACACAGTACTCCAGCTGCGGCCTCACTAAGGCCGAGTACAGGGGGAGAATGACGTCCCGGGATTTGCTTGAGAAGCATCTATGGATGCAAGCCAGCGTTTTGGTCGCTTTACTAGCCGCCGCATCGCACTGC
>NW_005841919.1:2553678-2571443 GCF_000455745.1 Alligator sinensis
AGCAGGGGTCCAGTGTTGCCCCTGCTTTTCCTCCGGCTCCCCACATATCTGAAAAAGGACTTCTTATTGTCCTTGATGCTCAAAGCTAGCTGGAGTTCAGTTGACTTCTAGAAGCAGCGCAGCTGTTTTTTGGTGAATGAGATCGGCCATGAGGGATCCCTGCCCTGGTCAGTGAGATCGGCCATGGGGGCCCCCCCAGTCACTGACTGGTGTCGGGGGGGGGGGGGAACATGCCCCCACAACTCAAGAGGAACCAGTCGCCCATGGCTATAGACCACCAGACCAGGAGGAAGTGGTAGATGAGGTTTTCTTCAAACAGCTAATGGACAGGCTCAGCAAGTGGGCGGACGAGAATCTGATGGTGTTCAACGCTGATAAATGCAAGGTTCTCCACCTTGGGAAGAAAAACCCACAGCATCCTTATAGGCTCGGCACTGCTATGTTGGCTAGCACTATGGAAGAAAGAGACTTGGGGGTCATCATTGACCACAAGATGAACATGAGCCTGCAGTGCGATGCTGCGGCTAGTAAAGCGACCAAAACGCTGGCTTGCATCCATAGATGCTTCTCAAGCAAACTACTTCAAGATCGTTTCAGGCTGGACATAAGGAAGAACTTCTTTACTGTCCGAGCCCCCAAGGTCTGGAACAGCCTGCCACCGGAGGTGGTTCAAGCGCCTTCATTGAACACCTTCAAGATGAAACTGGATGCTTATCTTGCTGGGATCCTATGACCCCAGCTGACTTCCTGCCCTTTGGGCGGGGGGCTGGACTCGATGATCTTCCGAGGTCCCTTCCAGCCCTGATGTCTATGAAATCTAGTAGCAGCACCTGCAGCAGAGCTGGCAGCAGCACCGGCAGAGGAGCCGGTTACAGAATCAGTGAAAGCAGCGTCGGGCAAGCCGACGCAGGGATCAACGTGCAAGCCGGCAGTGAAGCCTCGGAGAGGAGGTAACAAGGGTGTGGCCAACAGGAACCCCATCATGTATCGCCACAGAGGCTGGCAGAAGACCCCAAGGAGGGACGGAACAAGCGGCGGTTGGGTCCCACTACAGCCCTAGAATAAAAGACTGGGACTCAATACCCGAGTGGGGTGAGCAACCTGGGCTGGGTACCTAGGCACAGGGGGATTCACAGGGCCCATAGGCTACGGGCACCCTTTATGGCCTCCTGACCCACTGGCCTTATTGCTTCGGCTATCCTGGTGGTAGGAATTGCACGTTAAGTCAGAGGGTGGTTGGGGTAGGGCGCTAGGGATTTGGATTAGTGGGACCCAGGTCCAAGGACTTCGAAGTCCACACCTCAAGTCATGACCAGAAGACACTGGCGCTTGGCTGGCGGGCTGCAGGAAGAGGTCAGGTGGAGCCAAGAACTCCTAAGGGGCCCAAAGACCAGCAACCCAAGGTGGCAAGTGGCCGGGGTGTAGGGGAGGTCGGAGCCCCGTGAGTGCCCGCCGGGAGGCGTGACGACCCTGGAGGCTGCCTTGAAGGGGAACCCCTCCACTGAGGTACTGTTCAAAGTCGTGGCAGGCAAGTTAAGGGGAGCCCCGGCGAGTCAAGGGGATCCCCTGACGTTAGCCGGGGTAGTCTTTGGGGTCCACCCGCAAGCCCAGGACAGGCTCGATCAATAGTCCGGGCTAAGGCTGCACGTGAGCGTCTAGTAGAACAGAGGCGGGCACAATGTCCTAAAGCCTCCGTCAGACTTTAGCTGATTAAAATACCCATCTGTGTTTGGATAGGATGTATTTGTCTGGATGGGGATGGGGAGAAGACTTAAAGATTTTCTTTCTGATCTTGGAAGATAAGGAAGAAACCTAGAGTTGCTAAATACTGAAGATACACTCCTTACCAACTGAACAAAAAGTACCCCTTGTGAAAATCGGAAAGAGAGGGCAGTATGGGCTAAAAGATGCCAAAAATGTCAGTTTGGGCTAAAGGAAGTTTCTTTACCCAAATGTAGTTTGTGCTTCATTCTCCACTTCTCTTATTGTTTGTTTGGGGGTTTTTTGCAAGGGGTAATGCTGGTTTAGATGCCAGAGTGTTAAATATTGCCAGAGTTGTTTAATCATGATGACAATGCACTAAAAAGAAGTCAGGGTAGATTTGCACCTTACAGACTAACTAAATTAGAGATGTATAATGCAACAAAATATTGGTAGGAAGAAGCATTCAGATTGAAGTGGGAAGCTAAATTTGGCAGAATTTTTCTATAAAAGTTCTGTAACTCTAGCCACTTTTTCAGCTCAGTCACTGATGTCATGGATGACATTTCCAAAATTTCTGAGATCTTTTTGGGCAAAGGCTCGACTCCCTCCTTTGATAGTTAGTGCCCTAAATAGTTGTTTCAAGAATTTGTACTTGTTCTTTCACAATCTTACTTCTGTTTTCAGAACTCCTAACATCATCTTAGAGGTGTCCAAGTGTTCTTGGTCATTTTGGCTCTTGATGATGATGATGATATCTTTGAGGGAGATCATGTTTCTTTGCAAGAAAGCTTGTGCCCTTTCAAATACAGCTGGCTCATGTAATTTTTTTTGAGAGGCCTCAGTTTGCCTTAAATTAAACAGAGTTTTTATCTTTCTCTTAATGATTGGAAATGGTTATAATACTTGTATTCAGTTTTACTTGTGTATGTAATTCAAGTCCATAGTGATGATAAGTGAATTTTGACTTCAGCATAAGGGATAATGTCCTATTGTAGAAAATGTATTCACTGCCTGGTTGTGGCCTTCCTGAAGTGTCAAGATATTGTTGACCTGAGCCATTGTGCAAGTTTTCCAGGTACAAGTATGATTCCCATTACCAATCTGTGCATTTTCCCTCCCTCCACCCTTTTCTGGTTATGTAGCAGAGTGACCAATTTTCTACTTAATAAAAACAGTCTGAAAATGGAGGTAGGATTGATTTTTCTGTAGTAACTCTGTCTGTCTTTATCTGATGAACTGGTGTTTGCAGAGCATGTCTGACATTTCTAATCACACCCAGCCTAGAACAGTTTGCTTCTAAAGAATATAGGATAAAGTCTGTTACCTTCAAACATTATCCCATTCATCCACTGTCTGGGCCATTCTGCTTTCAGTCTCAGTTTTGTTTTCCTATAACTGCATCAGTGTAATGGATCAAGGGCCTATATTTGCAGCTTCCACCTAGGTTGTGTACATCCTAAGTTCATCTAATATTCATCAGAAGGAATCCTTTATTTCATATTGACTTGTGGCTTGTCAATTTCTTATCACTTTATGGGAGGTAAAATGATAAGCAGTTGACTCCTGAGATGTGTGAAAACAAAACAGACAATTTTGCTAATTTAGCTTATTTTGCTACCTACATTCTTAATCTTAAGCAGTGACTGTCACCAGTCTTTTCAATAAGGAGGCATGTTGGTGGTTTTGTGCAGGACTTTGCACAGAACATCATTTCCCATAGGTAAGCGTTTCCCAACTGGCGTGCCATCAGGTATGTCCAGGTGTGCTGCATAATTTTGGGCTGGAGCCATGCCCCCCACCATGCCCCCAGCCAACCAGATGAGGAGCGTGGCTCCAACCAGTGATTCAAGTACCACACTACCTGCTCCCCGCCTCTCTGTGTTCGGCCGTGTGCCACCCCCTGCCCCGCCCCCTCTGCTTTCGGCTGCTTGCCACCCCCCTCCTGCTCCACTTTTGGCTGGTGTGCTGTGGGGTGGGAGAGACCATGTAAGTGTGCTGTGTGGTGAAAAAGGTTGGGAAACACAGCCATAGGCAGTGCTACTGGTGAAAGTGTAAAGGTTGTAATGACCAGGGATCCTGGTTTTCCAAATTCTCTGATTTAACACCCCCCCCCACCAGTGTTCTGATTTAAAAATTCCAAAATCCACATTTTTCCATTATTAAAATGAAATGCCACTATCTGGATGTGTGTGTCCACTGAACACAATGTTTTAGTAATATATTTACAACTTGAAAGCAATTTGGAAGCCCACCAGTGCCTCAGTCATAATAAAATAAATTCTAAATACCTATATATTTTGGCATTTGATTTTGTTTTTTATATCATGGAAAATCAGAGCTCTCCCTGCCCCCTTCACTCACCAGGACGTGGGTCCAGCTGCAGCTGTTTCCCCCTCTGCTTTGTGGTGCTCAGCAGCCCTGATATGCCAGTGCCCTGGTCCTGGCCGTTGCCCCTCACTCTCGAGCTATATCCCGCCCTGGTCCTGCTGGTTCCCCTCACTCCTGCCATGCTGCCTGCCACCCCCAGGCCTCAGCTCCAGTTTCCCAGTGTGTGGGGCAAAGGGTGGGTGTGTGAGAAAGTGAGGTGTAGGCACAAGTGATACGTTGGAGGGCTGGGGGAGCACATGCGATGCTTCAAAGGGGCGGGGGGTGTTTAGAGGGGGGGGGGGGGGGGGGCACATGCCCCCTGAAATTTTTGCAACTGCAGTGGGATGTGGGGTGTGGGCCTGCAGCCTGGCCAGACCAGCTCCCGACCAGCCTGTGGGCATGCACAGCTTCCTGCTGCTGCTGTTCCTGCTGCTGTTGCAGCTGCAGTCACCCAGGTACTGCTCAGCTCCCCCTACCTCCAGAGGCTCCTCCTCCTCCTCCTGTCCCTGCTGTATCTCTCCAGGCAGCAAGGTAGCATACAAAAGTGGTGGCAGCCATGGCGATGTGCGTCAGGCACTACTTACCCAGCCAGATGCAGGGGGATGCTGCAGCCAGGCGGCTCCTGCCCCAGCATACAGGGCTTCACCTCCCAGCTGCCTTCCACCCACTTGACCACCTACTGTGATGAGTAGCCACCTGCAGGCAGTCAGGTGGATGGATGGTGGCCAGAAGCTGGAACCAGAGCCCCATGTGCTAGGGCAGGAGCTGCCTGGGACCGATGCGGGTGGGAGCGCAGTATGGGCTGCCCCACGTATGAGTGGGCAGGGATCATTTTTATGTGGAGCGCTGCGGGGGGCAGCCACAGGCCAGAAGTGGGATGGGGGTGGAATGCACGTGCACCGCACTGTCTGGACAAGCTCTGTTGAATGCACTCCCTATCCCCATCTCCCTCCCCCAGCCCTCAGCCAGCCCCTGGGACTTAGCATGCAGGCAGTCCCCCACATGCACACGGCCCAATTCCCCCTGCCCTACACACCACCTAACCCCCTCCCCCAACACACAGTAGACAAGAGTAAGACTTTATTTTGAGCTATGTTGCAAATCACCTTTATACACACTACTCAGAAAAACATAAATCAGGACAAAATTACTTTTTTAAATAAAACTAAAATATGTTATAGTAGATATTTGGTTTTTAGTATATGATTTGTTTTTATAATCTATACTTTGTTAAAATGATATCTTCTGAAAGATTTAATTTGTATAGCCCTCAACACCTCACCAAAACTCATTAAGTGGCCCTTCAGCCAAAATAATTGCCCACCCCTGTGTTAGACCCATGTATTCGACTGTACTGGAACCGTTGCCCAGGACATGGTGGCAGAAGGCTAAGGTATCTTGCTAGAGGTGTACTGACACATTGGTCCAATATTGGATTGGCACGATATAAAGAAAATTGTCTAAATTGGAAATTGGCCTGCTGTGGCCAATAATTTGGCAGATAAATAGCCCATGCATGCACGCAGCCACACTGCAGCACATAGGCAGTGAGAAGCACAGCCAGCAGCGTAGAGAGCTGCATACAGCTGGTCGGTCTGTTGTGGTGGAAGGGGAAAGGCGTGAGGGGACAAATCAAGGCCCCTGTGGTGAGGAGGGTGTGGGGCTGGGGCTGTGGCAGGAGCAGGTGCTGCTTAGCTAGGGTTGGGGGTGCGGGGTGGAGCTGTGGCTTGTCTGGGGGCGTAGGAAGTGGGCGGCAGGGTAGCTACCGCCGCTGCACGCAGCTCCTTCAGCAGCTCATCTGGCAGCTCCTGATGCTTGCTCCCACCACTCGCCTGGGAGGGAATGGGGAAGGGTGTGTGCCCCCAGATCTGTGTGGGGCAGGTGGCAGCAGCACTGGGAGGGGAGCTATGGGGCAGCTACTGCAATTTTTGCAGCCCCCCCCATAGCCCTCTCTCAGCGCTGTTGCCTGCCTGGTCCTGTCCTGGTGCCAGCCCACAGCTGCAGCCCATCCTGCCTGTGCTCTATGCAGATTTGGGGCACACAGCCCCCCTCCCTCTGCCCTTCCGGGGTGCGCGCAGCAGTGAGAACCACCCCCCAACCCATGCTCCCTGGACAAGCCATGGCTCCGTCCCACACCCTGCCCCACCTCAGCTGGACAGCGCCTGCCTCAGCCCCAGCCCCACTCCCTTCCTTACTGCAGGGGCCTTGATTTGCACCCCCCACCCCATGCCCCTTCCCTCCCCTTCCACCACAAAAGACTTACCAGCTGCATGTAGCCGTATCGGAAATTGGATCAGTATCGGCTGATATGCCTCCTTAAAAATTGGCTATCGGTATCTGCCCCAAAAATCTTTATCCGTGCACCCCTACATCTTGCTGAAGGTCTGGAGGAATCAGTTTCAAGTCCTGCTCCAGTCTTGTAATGAAAGCTGCCCACAAATGACCAGATGCAAATGGGTCATTGGTCATTCAGACTGGGGAGTGAAAGACAGCCAGATGTAATGTCAGTCACATTACTGTGGGTCAGTGGCCAGAGGTTCCCAACCACTGGACTACAGCCTGGTACCGGGCTGTGAAGGGTTGGCCGCCTTGTTGTGGCACAAGCCCCCAGCTTGGACCCCCATCTGTCCGCCTAGGCAAGCGGCTTCCATTGCCGGCAGTCACATGTGGGGTTAAAGCTGGGCAGCAGGCTGCCCTGGGAGGGAGGCAGCTGGCTCCATGCGCCCCATCCCACTCCCGTGCCGGTCCACAATATAAAAAGGGTTGGGAACCACTGCCATTAGCCACAAAAGCCAGCATGCCTTTACCACGAGAACCCAATGGATGGTTGGCTTGGGTACACCTTTGTTTTGGTGTATTGATTTCAGTGAAAAGCATTCTTTTCTAAGCCTAATAATGAAAAAATAAAATTGACATTTTAAAAATTCTTCATAAAAAGTCTCATCCAAATATTACAAACAGGTCTACCAGTTGGTGTATGATATGTTTATTGCTTTCTTTCATGGTAGCACCTTAATTGCTTGATATGATTATAAATCTTTGTGTAAAATATGCAGTACGCCAAGCATGTCTTTAGAATTTTTTTTGTACTTTTGGCAAGAAGTGTCTATCATGAGATCTCTGGAGAAAATGTATGGTAAAGTTAATTTGTTAAAGGGAGTCCTTATAAGCAATGAACACTTGTCTCTTGAAGAACCTAGTCTTTGCAAATTCATTGGCTCAGATTAATTAATTTCTGCTTAATATGTTTTCAAAAACGAATATTCTGGAGGTAGGGGATTTTTAACGGATAGTGTTAATTGTCATTATACTTTTGTCCTGGACAGAAAACTAACATTTAAAAAAATCATACCTATATATAAAAATATTAATTTTGAAAACAAACAAAAAAACCCCTAATCTACTTAGTTTAGCTTTGTTTAAGTTGGCCTAAAAAAAATATTAGATCTACCCAAAAAACCTTGTCTGCCTATGTCCTTAGAGTCTAAGGCTTAGATTAATGCGACAACCAACAACCCTTGGTCTACTCAGTTAATTTTAGATTTATTAGGACATTTTGGAAGCAGTTCCTTGACAAACTGCTCAGTGTCTGAATAGCAGAGTGAATACACTGTATATATGTAAAAGACTATTTTCCCTTTCTTTTATATTTCTTGCCTTCAGTGACTGATTTTTCATTTTCTTTATACCAAACAGTGCACCTCTGAGTTAAAACTCAAGTTTTGTCAAAGGCCCAGTTGGAATGAAAACTTCCAAACATTCTTCCTTATAGGAACAAACTTTGCTTGCTACTTTGTTTTGATCTTGAACAATAAAATATTTAAATTATGCTTGCAGTTGTATTTGACATGACTAGCTGTAATTAAAATAAAAAGAATATCAGTGCCTTTGGGATTTTTTTTTGTGTATCGCCTGCATGTAGAATTGCATAACACCATTGTGCCTATAACTAAAAGGATGGCAGTTTCTTCGACCCTCTCTGGGGATGTGAAGTTGTTCTTGCTGAAGCACTGCATTAAGCAAATCCAATTCACTCCAGTCTTGGAGTGTGGCTCTAAGGCAGTAGGGTAGGTCTGGATAGAAAAAAAAAAAGAAGGGTTATTTTTTCCAAGTAAATCCTAGGAGCATCTAGATTTGAGGGAAAAAGCAAAGGTGGAAATCTGCTGTGGGTTGTCTGTCTCGTTGTATTGAGGCAAGGATATTTTTGGCCAGTGATATCTCTTATTGGACCAACTTCATGGTTGGGAAAGATTTTTAGACAAGTTTTTGAGATCAAAGTGTTCTTCCTTAGGTCTAAAAAGAAGCAGACGCAGCTTTTGCTAAGTAAGGAATAGAATAATACCCTGTGAAAAATTCCATATGTAAATAAAAACACAGTCTGCTAAAAGGAAAGGATTTTTGTAGGTGATGTCATTTATTGGACCAACTCTATAGTTGGGATTAAAAACTTTTTAATCATTATTGTGCCTGCTTCTTTCCTCAGACCTGAAGAAGAATGCCTTGCATTTGAAAGCTTGTCTAAATTTATCCTAACCATACAGTTGGTCCAATAAAAGATATTGCCCACAAAAATTCTTGCCTCTGTCAATTCCTGGCCCATCCTGGCTACAGCATCACTCCAACACTTCCAAAAGCAGATCAAGTGGGCCAAAAAGTCAATGTCTGTGTTAAATCCCTGGTTTTCGGTGTTTGGTAGTTATGATTTTTTGTTTCCAGGCCCATCTTTTGAAAGTGTTTTGTAAGGATTGTGAGATCAGAAGGTGAATGGTTGTTCTGTGAAAAGTGTTCTTCTATCCATGTTTGTGTGTGTGTCTCCTTTCCCTGAGAGAGACACAAACATGGATCTTTTTTCCTGTGTTCGTTAATTCTGAAGTGTAGTTTTTTTCCAGCTTTACCCACATAGTTTCCATGTGGGCATTTAGTGCACTGGATGAAATATGTGTAGTATCTCTTGATCTTGATAGTTGTGTTGGGAGGAGTGTTTATTGTAGCAGTGGAGATGAGTTGGCAAGTTTTGCATTTTTTGATAAAGCAGGGGCATGTCCCACTAGGTATATGTTGATCATCAGGAAGTTTGCTTCTGATGATGAGCTGAGTATCATTAGGGGATTTGAAAGCCAGGAGTAGGGGGTTGGGAATATTTCTCTCAAGGTCTGATCTGTTTAGAGTATACGCTGTATGTAATTATTTGATGCTTTATATCAATTCCAATATGGGATGGTATGTTACAATCAAGGGTCTGTTAACAGTGGGGGTTTTCTTGGGGTGGATGAGATGGGCTGATGGTGTGCCCTCTGTCCATGGTGGCCTTGGGGGATGGGGACAGAGACCCCTCTCAAGGACCCTCTCGCTGCGGAGGATGGGGAGGAGAAGGACTCTGGCCTTTTGTTACTCTCAAGTCTCTGCTTTTGTATTCTCCTTCCCTCCTGATGACTCTTCATCTGTGGCTATCGTTGACTGGTTTCTCTGTGTTCGTTACACTGTCCACGTTCTGTTCCGTCAGCATATTCCTAGCCCATCACATGCACACCTTTCCCAAAACAGGACTTTCAGGCCCCCCTCTTTGGCCTTGCAAGTTGGTGCCACCTTATCCCATGTTATGGAACAGTGTGGTACATGCCCCCACTTTCTCAGGCTGTGTGTTTATCCGTTCACCTCATTGTGTTAGACTATCTGCTTCTGAAGGCTCAGAAACTGTGTGCGAGAGACCCAGGCTTTTAGAATTCAATTAATCCCTACTGCCCATCCTGAACCATTCTGATGCATATATATATATATATATATATATATATATATATATATATATATATATATATATATATATATATATATATATATATATATATATATACACACACACACACACACACATACCTATAAGCCAATTCCCAAAAAGCAAATCTTTAAATACAATTTTTAAGCCATCAGCTGTTGGATTGTGATATAAGGAAAATTGATGTTGGTATCGGAGCATTCCAGAGAGAATTTGATCACAGGGTGGTAATTGTTGAACCTATGGTGGAAACTTGTAAGTCTAGGTGTTCAGTCCAGATGATGAAAATAGGCGATGCAGATATAGTGCAGGTTTGGTTGTGCATTTTTCTAAGAATTTCTTTCCCATGTAGCTCATGAAGAAGTTGGTCATATTGTGAGCAGTCTTAGTCCCCATAGGTGTACCCATGGTTTGGAGGAGGTGGCAGTTGTTGGAAGTGAAGTTTTTGTGGGAGAGGAGAGAGAAGATTCATGCAACATGCTGCGGTTGCAAGGGTGAGTGCAATTTATGTTTTTGTAGGTGTTTCAGGCAGGTAATTGTGACTACATGGTGTGGGATGTTAGTGTACAGGCTGATGACATCCATGGTTGCACATATGGCCTTCTTGGGGAGGTGGTTGATGTTCCAGATCTTGCTGATGAAATCTGTTGTATTTTGTAGAAAACTTCCCCTTTGAAAAACAAGAGGTTTCAGGATGCTGTCTATCAATCCTGATAGTTCCACAGTGAGTGTACTGTAGTTGGATATGATGGGTTTGCCAGGGTTACCTTTGTTTCTTTATCTTTGGGAGCATATAAAATGGTTCCTGGGACAAGGAGAGTGGGGAAAGCACAAGTACTGGACACCTTTATAATGTGTTGCGTACGAGTATCTGGTCTCTGCGAAGGACCCTACCTGCTTATAATGCAAAATAGAATTTTATTACAGATTTCTAGAGAGGAAGGTGGTTAAACTGGACTGCTTGGTGATCCCTGCAGCGACGGTGCTGGGAATCCAGAACCGACTGAATAGCTAGTAGAGGTGTCTCCTTTTATTTTGTGTGTGTGTTACCCAGTATTTTGCCAACCATTCGAATGCTGAGGGGACTCTTGAGGAAAGTGGAACAAAATAACACCCTCTTTCTCCTTAGCTACACTGCCTCAACAGGATCTGTTTCTGTCTTCAGAGCCACCCCTCAAATCATAGGCCACATTCAGGCCAATCAAGGCTTTGAGCTTCATGGACAGAAATTCTTGGCTGGAGACTGAAGGCAAACACTGGAGAGAGCTTACATGTGATAAGGTGGTGCACCAGAAACTATGCAGAACCTCATAGAGAAAGCAGCAAAGATGACCCACAGAAGCACTTGTATCATGGTCCTGAGGAAAACGCTGAAAGCGAGGAGGAGATGTATACTGGTTGCAAAGGAGTTTAGACATGTGAGCAAAGAATCTCCTGCTGTTTGGTTCCTGCTGTGCTTAGGGAAGCTGGAAGCCATGTACACTCTTGGTAAATAAGCAGGATTGCATCAAAGAAATACCTGACTGTAATTTTATCACCTTTGCAGAGCTTGCAGTAGTCACAGAAATGGCTAACTGGCTTTATCAAAAAGGTATGGGTGTGTTTGCCTGTATGGTGTGTGGGCAGCTGCAGCACATCAGTCCTCAGTGAAGCAGCTCAGACCTAAGATAAAAGAGTAGTATTGACCATTAAAGTCTTGAATACAGTACCATGTTTATTGTTTGGAGGCCATTGGGCTATGTCTTTAATTTATGATGTCCTTTTATCTATACAAACAGATAAAATAGCAGAGGTTTATGGAAAGAGGCACAGGGTAATAACTGTTGTTTTGGGAATCTTTCCTTTTTTTGTTTATTTCAGACTGTTTCCTGTCATCTGTTCATTTTGTAGTTGACTGTTGCCTGTGGCAAAATACGTTCCTACTTACTTGAGCACTCATTTGGTTATTCCAAGCTGGCCTTGCTTGGCCTGTGATGGTATTCCAGCTTCCTTTCAGTGTTTGTGTTGAGCATATTTTCACTGGTATGTCAACTGGGTTCCTTTTTTTTAAACAAATGTTTTCACACTCTAGCAGAGAGTGGATCAAAATGTACTTAGTTTGCCTCTATTTATGTGTAATAGGAGGGTGATTAACCAGCTTCTGTTGTACTGCTTGTGAGCTCTAAAAGGATATCTTACTTGTGGCTGCTTTCTTTCCTGTTACATTCAGTGTTGAAATGCACATGCTGTTTGATTTCTAGTACAAAGCATGTTGGCTCTTTGTCCTTTCATTAGGTTTAGGATGTTAGCTTTTATGTACAGAATGATACCTTTTGCCAAAAGCTGCATTATAACTTTTCAGATATGGAAAAAGCTCTTGAGACTGGTAAGTATGACAGGTTCCTAAATAGTTATTTAGTGCAGCACTTTGAAATGTAAAGGGCTTACAAGTGTGACGTGTTATTATTTTAGGAGAAGAATTTCTTATCACTAACTCATGTAGGAGCTAGTCATAGCTTGACCAGCATGAGGCATACTGAGTAGCAACAGAATGATGAGCTGTTGAAAGCTGTTCGTGAATCTACAGCAATATTCACTGTTGTTTTTTTTTAATCTCCATTAGGCTAAACTGAAGGGTACCATGACTTCACCCGTTTGGATTTTCATATTTCAGATGTGTTTGAAGATGCCTCTGGCAGCTGTCACCATGTTTGGTGGTTGGGCCTAGATGGCTGTACTGGTTTTTAATAATTTTGCTTTTTCATAAAGTCTACATATGCATCCTGGGCTTAGTGGGGCCAGTACAAGTTCAGTTCTTTATTTTGTTATTTGCCAGTGACTTCTATCCTTTGAACATGGAAAATGAGAGTGATCGTATTGATAATGGACTTCCACACTGTCTGACTTGACCCGTTGTTGAGCATGGAGTTCTCTAGTTTAGAATCCATCTACTAGCTTCTGTCCTGAGTCCTGCTGACTCCTGCTTTTAATATCTTCTCTATTGTCTAATTCTCGGTACTTTCCTTACCCCTTCATACTCTCCTAATATAGTTGAACCTCTTGCATGCACTCTGGTCTGAATAACTTCTGTGCTGTTTGCTCAGACAAGCAATGCCATTCCTCCATGCAGTGCTTTGTCGCATGTCCTTTTCCTTGGTGCCCTGTAGCCCTGCCCCCCCCCCCCCCCCCCCCTGTATCCTGTACAGAATTCACATGTATGGATGCTAGGCTGTGTTCTGAGGGTTAAAATGGTGTGCCCGGGACAGAACTTGTTTTTGTTTAAAAAAAAAAAAGACTTTAATCTCTCCTTATTTCATGTTTTTTCATTATTCACAAGTGTGGGGGGTTTTCTTCTATACTTAGTTCTTGCATTCCTCCCAATATGATGGAATATTGAGACGAGCATAAAGGAAATTAGAATGAAGACAAAACAAGACTTATAAGCTCTTATAATGCTCTTAGCTCTTATAAAGTTTACTCTGATCTGCTTCAGACTTTTTGAAGCCATTTCACTTCTGCCCTGAACGTAAGCATGACACTTCATAAGCCTCAAGACATTTGTTTCTCTTTAACACTGCTCTGTAAGATTAGGATGGAACAGGCTTTTCAGCCTTTTTCAGCAGTCCTTCACAGTCAAGGATGATGGTCTTCTGTGATCGTCATATCTGGAGGTCTGAAGATGGCTGGCGAGGCTGATTTGGGATCAGCAGACTCTGTTGTAACTTGGGCACATGTTTCCATGTGGGGTGGGTGGCTCTAGATTCTCGATATGGTCTATGACACATTGTTTCTGCTGCTTGCTTTTCCATTTCCAGTTGTTGTCGTAAGATTTCAAAGTACTGAGTTCCTTGAAGCAAACTCTTCCTCCATTTGGGGCAGTCCTGGGCAATAGGCTCCCAGAAGCTGATGACAATGTTATATCTTTTCAAGTTGGCCTTGAGGACATCTCTGAAACTCTTTCTCTGCTCTCCTCTTGAGCATACACTTTGACTGAGTTGGGAGAATAAAACTTGCTTCGGGAGTCTAGAGTTGGACATCTGGATGACATGGCCAGGCCAGCGAAGTTGATGTCAGATGATTATCGTCTCAAAGCTTGTGGTGTTTTCTTGTGAAAGGATGCTAATGTTGGTGCATCTATCTTCCCATTGGATTTGAAGGATCTTCCACAGGCAGTGTTGATAGTACTTCTCCAATGATTTATAGACAATGTACAAGAAACACCTCATCTCAGCTCTATACAGTAAGCTCGCAGCTTCTTGATAACTCACGATCTTGGTTTCAGGTCTGATTTTTGCGATTTTCAAACACCTGTTTCCTCTGGCGTCCAAAGGTGGCACTTGCACATTTGAGGTGATGTTGGATTTCTTTGTCAATGTCAACCCTCTATGAGAGATGGCTTCCCAGATTCGGGAAAAGGTGTTCTCTAGAATCTCACCGTGAATCAGAATTACCAGAGCCGGGAACTGCTCAGAAGAGCTTGTTGATGGAGGACTTGAGTCTTCTGAGTGTTAAGTGTCAGTTCCATTTTCTTGTATGCTTTGGTAAAGATATTGACAGTTGCCTTTTGGCCTTACTCTTAAGTCCATAACACAAAATTTAAACTCTTTGGGGCACAGTGCTTTTCCTGGTGCTATGTTCACCTGTATGTTAACTGGTATATGTTCTCCTGTATTGTGGTGACATCCCTCAAAGCCTTTCTTGCCAACATTAGGCATTTGTTAAATGAAAGACCACCCCCATACTTTGTATGCTTGAATATATCCTAGTTATCAAGGATACCCACGATGCTATTGTTATTAAGGACACACACCTCAGCTCACTCAGACTTTGTCATCACTTTTTTCCCTCTTTCCTCACAAGCCAAGAGGCCCAGGGAACTGCCCAGTGATAGTGAATGCATCTCTTCTCCTTTTCTTTCCAGGTTATAGCACCTTACATCTGACTTGGTAGAGTTACTGAATCCAGTGTCACCACATTTGTAAAGAACCAGTAAAGATCATCTCTATTTCTGTTTGGTGTTTCTGGTTGCTCTAGGACAGGGATGTCAGGCTCACCCTGTGCCATTGACAGGTCTGCAGTCCTAATGGGGCTGTGGTGGAGGTAGCGCACAGGACTGGTCTAGTACTGCGTGCAGCATGAAACAAGCCCACTCCAAGACTCACTCCATATGTGGTGCATGAGGCATGCACTGCATGTGTCACTGTGCTAGACTGGGCCTGCATGCTGACTCTGGGGCTTCTCTGGGTCAGGCCCTGTGTTGTCTGTATGTCCTGGAGCTAGCATGCAGAGCCAGTGGAAGAGGGCACCTGTAGCAGGGAACCCTTGCCCTGTTGCTGGAAGAAGGCCGGGGGACAAGCAAAACCTATGGGCACAAGAGACTCTCCCTCAGGCCAAGCAGGGTCACTTGAGCCAGGGTGGGGATGATTTTAGTTCAGGTTATTCTTTGTACTATAAGTACCCAGACAGACTGCATTTTTTGGGATTAGGATAATATCCAGAGGACTGGACTGTGGCTATAGGGGTGATTAGGAAGCCAGACAAGGGTGCTAGAGAGGCACTTCGGGTTTGGCCCTGCCAGGGCAGGATGCTATAGACAGAGAGATAGGAAAAGAGAGGGACTGGGGCAGGTGGCAACTGAAAGGATGAGAGGCTGGGGCCAAGAAGCTGGGCCAGGACAGGTGGGCCCAAGCTACAGGCCTGCAGCCAGAATAATGTGTAGGCAAAGCCAAGAGGCCTGGAACCATACAGGAGAGTGAAATACAGCTGAGTGACGTCTGTGAGGCATGGGGATGGATATATGGGAGGATGGAGGCCATAATTGGAGCCCTTAAGGCATGAGTTTACATCACTGGGGTCCTGAATTGTGACCACTGAGGTCAAGTCATGCCAGACATAGGCACCCACTCCGTGGGTGCTCCAGGGCTCAAACACCCACCAAATAAAAATTAGCGGGTGCTCAGCACCCACAAGCCATGGCCATTTTGGTGCTTGCAATGGTTAAACAAAAAACCCCCCATGCCTTACCAGTAGGGGTGCACCGATAGAGCTTTTTGGGGCCTATACGAATAGCCAATATTTAAGGAGGCATATCGGCAGATACTGATCTGATTTCCGATACAGCTGCCTTCAGCTACTAAGTCCCGTGTGGTAGAAGGGGAGGGGGGAAAGAAGGGGGATGGGGGTGCAGATCAACAACCCCCACGGTGAGGGAGGGAGCAGGGGCAGGCGCTGCCTGGGCAATGCGGGGGGCTCATGGCAGAGGAGGTGGCTCCTGCCACTGCTTACACCTCAGGAGGGCATGGGAGAAGGGCGTGCGCCCCCCAGATCTATACGGGGTGTGGCAGGATGCAGCCGGGACTGCCTGAGGCTCTTCTCGGCAGGGGCTGGGCTCAGAGCAGGCACTGGTGGCGCTGGGAGGATGCTTCATCCACTCCAAATTTCACTGCCACTCCACTCCCAGTACCGCCAGCCACAGCCCCAGCTCTTCCTGGCACATGGGTAGGGGTGGGATGTTCAGCTGGGGCTGCGCTGGGTAGCTGGTGGTGATGGCACTAGGAGCAGAGTGGCAGTGACATTTGGGGTGGATGCAGCATCCTCCCAGTGCTGCCAGTGCCCGCTCCAAGTCCAGTCCTCACCCTGCACAGATCCAGGGTGCACACGCCCTCCTCATCCCCCCCTCCCGTGCCCTCTTTGCATTCAGGCAGCAGCAGGAGCCCCACCCCACCCGAGCTGTGGCTCCACCCCATCCCTGCTGCCTGGGCAGCGCCTGCCCCTGCCCCCTCCCTCACCGCGGGGGCATTGATCTAACCCCCACCTCCACCATGCGTCTTCCCTCTCTCCTCTGTTTCCACCACATGGGACTTACCAGCTGGAGGCAGCTGTATCAGAAATTGGATCGGTATCAGCTGATATGCCTCCTTAAATATTGGCTATCGGTATTGGCCCCAAAAATCTCTATCAGTGCACCCCTACTGGTAAGGCATGGCTTTTTTTTTGTTTTTTAACCTCTTCAAGCACCAAAGGATTGATTCAGCTCTATTAGGGTTGTATGCTGGAAAAGTGCAGTTACCCCCTTCTTGCTTGGAAATGCATAGCTTTTATGGCTCTGGCCATTGTATCTTTTGTGATTGAGTTTTTGGCTGACAAACAAAACTCCGCACAAAACAGAGCTTCACAGGATATGTAAATATAGCCAGTCAAGATACGATAATGGTATTCTGCCAACACTTTTTATCTATACCAAGGATTTGACTTCAGTTAGAAGGAAGAGTTTCATTGGTTCCAGCAGTCATAGTTGTTGAGTCCAGTGGCTGTAAAAGAACTGGGGTACTGTTAGAAAGAGAGCTAAAAGCAAAAAGTATAGGCTCCTTCATGAAAGAAGGAACCAGAACAGGAGATGGATATATAATCCATTCCCTGGTTAAATAGACAGATTAACCTTGGATTTAACTCTGGTGCTGTTAAAACAAACACCCCTGACAAAAAGAATAAACCTGTCTTGTGAATGCTGGCATTTTGGACTGCCCTGTGCAAACTCTTTCTCCTCTTGGGAAGTTTTCTGATCCATTTCTGGTGCCAGCTAGTCCAGCATATCTCTTCTGGCTCTAATGTGTTTGGGGATGACATTGAGGAGACTTGCTGCTCTTGGCCCTAGCAGATAAGGAAATACCTGAACAAAGTGAGATGCTGAATAACAGCAGTCTGTTTTTAACACCCTGTAGTGGTGTCATGGGTATACTGTTATGGTTGTTGTTGCAGCAAGTTTCACCTGTAACTCCTTTATTTTGTACGGGGGTAGCGTTTCAAATGTCAGGTTGACAAATAGTTCAGCCCAGCACAAAAGTAAAACCTCTAGAAAGTGAGCAAAGTCCCTTTGGCTATCTTTAGTACACTGAGGGTGAGGAAGAAAACAAACTCAATTTAAAAAAATATTTTTTTCCCT
>NW_005841919.1:2571453-2623157 GCF_000455745.1 Alligator sinensis
CAAAAGGGAGTTGAAGTTTAATATCTGCTTTGAATACAGCCTCATTAAGTATATATTAGGCCTTTGCAAGGGATAGCAGGGTTGGAGAGAAAAAAGCAAAAAAAATTTATTGCTTGAAAATGTACATGCTGAGTGTAGACATTGACAAGTACATATGTTAAGTTGCTTATATTTAGAGTCATACAGATCATTATTAATTTTGCCAATTGCTTCAGAGCAATTGGCAAAATTGTATCTATAGAAGTAGATATCTATTACTGGCTTCTTCTTGTAATTTGTCTAGTATGTGTTCTCAAATACTGGTGTAATCATACAAGTGTATCTAAGACAAAACCAATGATTTTGTAAAGTGACTACTGCACACTTACAGACTCCACTGTGATGGATTTAGATTGAAGAGGCCAACTACACATCCTACTCTACATTCCCATCACTTCCCACATAAAAGTTCACTTTCAAGACCGTTTGTGATGCTTCCAGTTACCTCCTTGACCAATGCAACTTCCTGGTCCTCATGCCAGATTTTAGCACACCTTGGTGCCCCATCAGAGCCAAACTGAGCTGGTGAGTGCTTTTGCAGAACCTTCTTCACTCTGTCCTTGCACTGAACATTGACTCTTTGTTAAATTTGCAGTTTTAGGTTCAAAAACATTAAAACTTTGGTTCATTGAAGTCTGCAAATTCTGTAAGACGATACCTAGAATGAGAGAGGAAACAAGAAGCTATTCAGCTTGCTTGCAGATCATCCCCCTGCTTGCCCCATAAGGCAAAAAATCAAAAAAGGGTTCTGTTACAGGTTAATTACAGCGTAATTTTTAACCATTCTAAATTTGGGGAATGTTAAGTGGTGTTAAAGTTAGAACAGTTTTAGAGCTAGTCGCGGGTTAAGGCTTAATGTGATCCCTGAGCTGCAAAACTGTGACTTGGCAGTAGATGGCCTGGCAAGCAGGAGCATGGCTAGAAGTATGTCTTTAAACTAGGCACATCCGGGGGCTGGGAAGAAGGTTCCACTGCTATGCACAAATCCTTTAGCCGCAATGACATACAGGAGGGCACTCAAGCAATGGACATCCAGATAAGTACTAACATCTTGAGAGACAGGTGGCATGACAGAAAACCTGAGGCGACCAGAGGGGAAGTCAGGTGCCTTTATGGGAATGCCAGAAGCATGGGGAAAAAACCGGAGGAACTGGCACGCCTTCTGACTGATGAGGATTTCAGTCTGATTGGGTTGATTGAGACCTGGTGGGATGACACACATGGTTGGGTAGTCACTATTGAGGTCTACAGGCTTTACAGGAATGATTGGGTTGGGAAGAAGGGAGGAGGTGTGACCCTCTATTTGAAAAAGTGGTACCCCTCCCTGCAGGTCACGTTTGACATCAGGGAAGGGTCCCTTGAGACCCCCTGGGTCAAGATACAAGGGGGACCAGGAGAGGGAGACCTGACAGTAGGAGTCTACTACAGGCCTCCCTCCCAGAAGGAGGAGTGCGATCAGGCATTCTCTGGAGAGCTGACTAAGGCAGCTCGCACTAGAGACATGATTGTCATGGGTGACTTCAACTACCCTGACATCTATTGGGAGGACCACTCGGCCACCTCCAGCAGGTCAGCCAACTTTTTAGCAAAAGTAGATGATCTGTTTCTGACGCAGGTTGTGGAAGGGCCTATTAGGGATAAGGACACTTTGGATATGGTGCTTACCAAGGGGGAGTACATCATAGGCAACCTGAGAATTAGTGGTACTCTGGGCGACAGTGATCATGACCTGATAAGGTTCACCATCCACTGTAAGACTGGGAAATCAGTCAGCAGAATAGAAGTCCTAGATTTCAGATAGGCAGATTTTGACAGGCTCAAGAGGCTAGTAGAAGAGGCCCTCTGCAACAAGCAACTGGAGGATTTGGGAGTCCAAGGATGGTGGTGCTTCCTTAAGGAGGCAGTTCTCACAGCTCAAAAACAGGCTATCCCCATGTGGACGAAAAGTGGGAAAAGAACCAAGAGACCCACTTGGCTTAACAAGGATATTGGGGAGCTATTGAAAAAGAAAGAAGAAGCATATAAGCAATGGAAGAACAGATCAGCTACCAGAGAGAAATACATCTGTATCACCAGGCCCTGCCGATACAAGACAAGGAAAGCTAAGGCAAGCATGGAAATCAAGCTGGCAACTGGTAAAATACAACAGAGCCGTCCCTAGGGTATGGCAAATCAGGGCGACTGCCCTGGGCCCTTTGGAGCCAGGCAGAGTGGCCATGTTCTGGGTAAAATCTTTGAAAAATTTGTTAAGGAGGCCATCAATCACAAGCTGGCAACTGAAGGGGTGTTGCAAAGCAGCCAGCACAGCTTTGTTGAGGGTAGATCATGCCTGATTATCCTAGTGTCCTTCTATGACCAAGTAACTGGCCATCTGGACAAGGGACACAAGGCTGACATCATTTACTTAGATTTTTGTAAAGCCTTTGACACCATTTCCTGCAAGATTCTTTCAATCAAACTGGATGGTGCTGGGCTGGACCAGTCTACAGTGAGGTGGGTGGACAACTGGCTTAGAGGCTGCTCCCAGAGAGTTGTAATCAATGGGATGGCCTCATCCTGGAAACCCATCTCCAGTGGTGTCCCTAAGAGATCAGTGCTTGGACCCATGCTCTTTAATATATTTATTAATGACTTGGATGAGAGGGTGGAAAGCTCAATGATTAAGCTCACGGATGATACCAAGCTGTGGGGAAACGTGGGCACACCAGAGGATGTGGGAAAGACTGGATGGAGGATGACCTTGACAGACTGGATTCATGGGTGGAACCCAATCAGATGAGGTTTAACAACTAGACAGAGTCCTTCACCTGGGTAGGAAGAACCCTCACCATAACTACGTGATGGGTGGTAGTCCGCTGGCTGGAACAGCATCTGAATGAGACCTGAGGGTCATGATCAATTGGAAGATGAATATGAGCCAAATTGTGATGAAGTTGCCAGAAGGGCAAATAGAGCTCTGGCATGCATCAGCCGGTGTGTGGCCAGTAGATCCAGGGAGGTACTTCTTCCTCCCTCTCTATTTGGTGTTGGTGAGGCCTCAGCTGGAGTGCTGTGACCTGTTCTGGGCACTGTGCTTCAAGAAGGATGTGGAGAAGCTCGAGAGGGTACAAAGAAGGGCCACCTGTGTGGTTAGGGGCATGGAGGATAGGCCCTATGAGGAGAGACTCCGGGAACTGGGCCTGTTCAGTCTGAGTACAAGAAGGCTGAGAGGTGACTTGATAGCCGCCTACAAGTACATTGTGGGGAGCATCAAGATCTAGGGTTGTAACTCTTCAGGAAGGCACCTCAAGGGAGGACAAGGACCAACGGGCATAAAGTAATAGAGGGTAAATTCAGGCTAGACATAAGGAAAAAACTTTTTCTCTGTAAGGGTCACCAGAATCTGAAACACACTCCCAGCAGAAGTGGTGCAGTCACCCTCCTTGGAGGTGTTCAAGATCAGGCTGGACAGGCACTTTGTCAAGCTTGTCTGAGTCCAGTAACTACCTGCCCATGGCAGGGGACTGGAATTGATGATCTTACAGGTCCCTTCCGGTCTTTCAGTTCCATAGGCAACTAGTGCCCCTTGAGTCGGGGGCGGGGGGGGGGGGGGGGGGGGGTGGCACATGCCCCCCTGACACCATTCAGCAACTGAGGGTGAGGGAGTCCCCTGCAGCCGATCTCATTAACTAGGGGGGTGGGGGTCCCCTCCACAGGCGATCTCACTTACCAAAAAGAGGCCGTACTGCTTCTAGAAGTCCCATGGCCACTTTTGCTAGCAGCCCCGCTCCCCAGCCAGTGCTCGCAGGGTGGGCACCGGTGCTCGTGCCTGCCCCCCCACCCATCACCTAAACAGGGAGCGTGGCCTAACAGGGTGTGCATCAGCGCTCTCAGGGTGTGCACGTGCACCCCCTACATGTCACCATTGTTCAAGTCTATGATTCTGCGAAACTCTTTGCAGCACCACAAACTGAACAAGTTACTCATTAATCAGTGCATGGCTCATGTGGACCAGGCCACTGAGAGTAAATTTCAATGCAGCCTTGTTCATAACCTATTAGATTGCTCAGGCACTACTAGTGGCAGTATTTGCAAAACTGGAAAGCTAAGCATGAATAGCCACTGGAAGTAAATTTTGGTCATGACACTTGCATTTGCCATCTGCTCTAGGTTAGTTCCTGATTTTTCTTTCTTTGTGCTTGTTTACTCAGCATCACTCTGCTGATGTCAAAATCAAGGTTTTCAATGGCATAAACTTATTCTCCACAGAACAAGTTGAAAGATCAGAGACTACTTTCAGAATGTCTGTTCCTGACAGTTACATAGACCCTCCAATCAGGAAATAAGAAATTATAAATAACTCAGCAAAATTATTTCAAATGTATTATTCAATCTGTTCCCAAAATTGGGAGTAGAACAAAACTTTGCAAATTTATTGTGATTTATGTGTTCAACTCTGTTGGCTGTACACCCGGATGGTGCATTTGAGTAATTCTGCGTGTGTCCGAAGTATAGCTTAAAAATAGAATGGCATGCAAGAATGTATCCTTCCTAAATATAAAGATTTCCTCATGTCATAAACAAGTGCAGAGTTAAATGGATTACCTTAATGTTCCCTTTCAAAAAATTCTTTTGTTTTCTTAATTGACCCCACCACTTCTTCTCTTTCAATATTGTTAAAGGCCTTTGTTTTTTGCACACCCTATCATAAAGATTTTCCTGTTGGTTCTGTTTTGTGATCAGTGAGTTTTTTTAATTTGCATCTCCACTATCTGATTTTTGTCATTGTGTTTATATTGTAATAGCTTGTTTAGCCATTCCTTCCTTTGTTTTTTATTTCCATGAAGTATTTTATCTTCTTCCCAGACTTTCATTAACCCTCTGAAGTAAGCAACCTTATGAGGAGTACTAATACTATAGAGCTTGTCTTTGGCATACTTATCTGGAGACAGACCCCTGGCAGGGGGAGAGAAGGTCCTATGAACTTGGAATGCTTGGAAAATAGAAGTTAATACATTTGTTTTGTTATTTCCATGGGAACAAGATAGTTATTCATAATGAGCTTGTAAAAACATGTTACAAATATGCACAGGGAGTGGGATTCTTTGTAACAATTGCTTTCTGGATGGATTTTTTTTTCTTTTGGAACTTAACTCTTTGCCCACCTTCCTACCTTATTGATAGAGATTTCTTCTCTGTTGGGAAGAGTGCTTTTAAGAAAACAGGAAATCCACAGAAGCCTGACTGCCTTATGTAGCCTGCAGTGTTCAAAACCCAAAGAAACATAGTATGTAGAAATTTCAGTGCTCTGTTTCAGAAAAAAAGGCAGATATTCTAGACCACCTCCCGGTGCCCTATGAAGGCACATAAGAATATCTGTAGAATCAGATCTATCTATGGATAGTGGAAAGATCTGTCCTGAGAGTGATTGTTTCTGTCTGATGGGGTTCAGTCAGTCCTTCAGAAAGAGGCATGTGTCAAGAGTTAGATGAGGCAGGCGAGCGAGTGTTCTCCCATGTTCTTTTGAATGGAAAACTCAGAATCATGTGCATCTTCTTCTTCCATCCTCGCCTTTTTCAAGCTTTTGAGCCACAGCTTCTGAGAAAGTTGAGTCCAAAACGTGGACCAGAATAAGAAGTATGTATGGATTGGGTGTTTGTGGGAAGGAAGGAGGAAAACCATGGATAGAAGTTTCCTATTTAAACAAGTGGTGGGACGGAAACCTGGGGTATGACTCTAAAGCTAGGGTAAATTAAATGATGCTCTCATTTGCCAAGAGGCTCCAGTTACTTGCCAGATTATCCCCAATATAATACCTTTAGCTACCACATTGTTATGTTGGTAATAAATTTGGTTCTTCATTCTCAGATAGCTCACAATGATCTTGAAACAGCTCATGCTCAATACCACTAGCAGCAGGTTCTGAGCAATAAATATCCCACAGTCTCATGCACAGTAGGGTGCAGCATCTGAATCTCAAGCCAGGCATTGTTTTTGGAGGTGTGGTAACAGTAAGTGAGGGCTCATACTTGTTTCTGTTTGAACAGACTGCAAGGACAGAGAAAGTGTGTGCTGGCAACAGCACGATCAGGCTGGAAAAACTGCAGTTTAATTTGACTTTAATAACTAAATGTCATCATCATCATCACTCTAAACAACAATACTAGGCTCTTGCAGAAACTCAGAGAGATGTTGGCAAAAAATATATTTTTTTCTATGCTGTGTAAGCATACTTGACACAAACCAGCACAGTAGGATGAATACAATTCATGAGTAGGTTTGTAACCTGTGCAATCAATCTGTCCATCTTCAAAAGAGACCATAAGGAATTTTAAATTGGATTTTGGCCTTTGTAAAGGAAAGTGGTTCGTCTATGTATTTATTTGTTGCACTGGCGTTAAGTGACCAGAATCAAAAATTTGAAGCAACAAAACTGACTTAAAATCCCAAGCTCCAACCATACCCCCCATTGCGCTTCTGGACATACTAATACTCATTTTAGAAAATGGAAGTCACTCCAAAACACTCTTGGATACTATATAAAATGTCTGAAGAAAAACCCTGCACAGAAATAATGAGTGCCTCCCTAGGTACTTATCCTGAGCTTCCTGGAAGATAAACAATCCAGGTTACCAGCTTACGCTGGTCAATACTGAGATCAATGAAGACCTCCTATTAAAGTTAATGGATGGTAGAGCTAAGCCTTTAGAGCACATGTTTTATGTTTGCCTACTTGTATGACTTCTGCGATTTCTAAGATTGAATGAGATTAGAGCAAAATGAAGTAGGCTTTCGTCAGGGTTCTTCTGGGGGGGGGTTTTCCCCACACTTGACAGGAATGTGGATCCCGAGATGATAGAAGCATGTTGCGCAGCCTGAGTCAGATGCCTGAGGATGCAGGAGTTTGCACCCTTTGTGTCTGGCATTTCTTATTTCTTACTGTATGCACAGTCTGGAGGTGCATAAGGCTGCTCATTGACAGAAGAGGACAGCTGCACGACTTCTCAGGCAGAAAAAAATCATTCTCTTGAGATAAGATGCACCTTTTTGGACTGAGAATGAGAAGAATAAGGAATTTCATCCCAAAGCTTAATCTGGGGGAAAATCAGCTGGAGCTCACTGTCAATGGCACGGAATGAACGTATTATCCCAATCATAACTGCCAATATAGCACTATTACCCATGAACGACGCGTGCCCCTGGCGGCTGAGGGGGCACGGTGGCAGTGGGAACACGGCAGCAGCAGCAGGAGTGCAGTGGTGGTAAGCAGGGGAGCTCCCACAGACGCCGTCGGTGCTGTCGGCGGCGGATGGGGGTGGGGGAGGTGGCGAGCGCTGACCAGGGGATCGTGGACCGCCCACAAATGCCTCCAGTGGTGTCAGTGGTGGGGTGGTGAGCAGTGGTCCTCTGCAGGTGCCTTTTTGCAGGGGGTGCACTGTCATGCTGATGGGGTGCACGTGCACCCCCTGTGCATCAACCCTGATTAACACGATGTATAATTCCAATTCTGCATTCACTGTTTATGTGGAATACATCTCTCTAAATGTAAACTGTTTAACATTTTGTTCAGGGCACCTCCTTTCAGTGACTGCAGGATACAATCTTGTGGTGCTTTGTTCAAGTATATATGTCATTGGTTATATTTCAAATTTTTGTCTCCACCTGCCCACCCCTAATATGTTCATGAATAATGAGGTCTTTGTGAGATTGTCCTTTTCATTGATGGGAATGTAACTCTTCTGCCGAGCGCCTGTCAGCAGCAACAAGGGCTGGGTTCAATTTCAGGGATAGTAAATATATTTTACCTTGGCTCGCCCCCACCCAGTCTACCTGGGAAACACTAGATAAAACACTATGGTGTCCAGTAAAACCAACCACCCTTCCCTCGCAAGCAGTATAAACACAAACCCCTGATTTATTACAGAGACAAACACCCACACACAACATGTGGTCAGGCAAAACAAACAAACAAACAAAAAAAGAAAACACTTTTCCGGTTTAAAGTTGTACCCTCTATCACCCATACCCCTTTTAGGGAGCCTTCAAAACCAGGCTCAGCAGTCCAAGAGTGGGGGAGTCTCAACCCAAAAGAGGTTAGTCCCCGGGGATTTGAGCGCACCATCTCCCTTGCCATCACCGTCACTGTCCACTGGGGAGGGCCAATTGCTGCTCCTGCCCTGCATTCCTGTTGATGTGATTTCACTAAGCTGCTGCAAAGCTTGGATCTCAGCTCCTGCCTGAGTGACTGTGGGGGTGAGCTACCAGCTCCTGCCCTGGACTCCCAGTCCAAACCCTGCAGGGCTGCTGGACTTGAAAAACCGAGGCTCTCTGTATCACCTGGCCTCAGGCTCCAGCCAGGATTCCAGCATTCCCCCTTCCCTCTCCAGGGGACCCAGGGGAAAAACAAAGAAAGAGCCCCCAGCTCAGGTGGCCTCAACCTTAAATAACTTTTCTGACCTCATCCAGGGCCCCAGCCAACAAACAGCCTCATTTGAACACTGTTAACGTAGACCAATGAGTTCAAAGGGGCTCAGCACTCCAGGATTTGGCCAGTCACTCAACTGGTTCTGCTGAGGAATCTTAAGGTAGTGGTCTGAGGTGGAATGGGAGGTGGTCCTCTCCCCTCCTAGAGGAGGCACAATATACAACAGTCACAATATACAACAGAAAACATGATCATACTTTACAGCCAAACAGGATACACAGTGACATGAAACACTTTATAGCACAAAATGACTTGTACATTTTGAGTGTGCTACAGGAAGAAGACAGATCTGCGGTAAATCAGTTTTGTCCTCTTATCAGCTAAGTGCAGCAGTGAGAATACTGCAACTGATTAAAGTTCTTTTCATACCGAATGCAACATCTTTGGCTTGGAGTCAACACTTATTTCTATGGATTATGCTAAGTACATGCAGCCATTCTAACTCTGTCATCCTGACCAGACCTTATGAGTAAAACCCTATGGGTCCTGGCATCATGGTAGATAGACCTCAAAATTTAACCCCAAGCATTGTTAAGAAAATTTGTGCTCGTAGTCGGCGCTGAAGCAGTGCCCTAGCATGGTGTTATGATTATGGGTCTATTGAACTTGAGGAGCCAGCTGGCTGATTTCATGGGCAGATCCTGTGGCTAGCTGCCATTTTAGCAGTCTCACCGATCCACACCCCACACGCATGCACCTCTGTCTGAAGAGCCCTGACAGTCCCGCCCCTCTCTGCAGATTACCAGATGGTCCCTAACCGCCACTTAAATTATTTAACAGTGTTTCCCTTAATGGCTTCTGCAAGCTTAATTGGGATTAAGTTCACGGAAGCCATTAATTGATGTGTTATTAAGTAATCTAAGCATTCTCTGTCTCTGTGCAGTGAGCACTTGTCCATACACTGAGATGGTGCACACAGCATCCACTGAGTTCATTGGACTGATGAGGCAGTGTCTTGCCAGGGAATAAAGATATGGAAACCGGTCACAGAGTCCCAAAGTACAGGCATCTGGCACTCTGACGAAGTTCATATAAGCAGGACATTTGTGCTTTTCCCCCCATCCTGAGGTTGCTTTCAGTAGCAGAGGGTCACAGCTCAGAATAGGCACCTGGTTGGGGTCCAAAATGGGAACAGCACTAAGAAAGGAGGCAACCAGTTGTCTGAACCACAGTGACAATAATAGATTATACCTGTAGTACTGGTTCAGCTTCACAGTTGTTGCCTGGAACAGGTCCTTTCTCCACTGGTTTTCACAAAGACAGCTTGACAGTTCTTGCAATGCTCTGTCTATGACCCAATTTATCAAGTCCAATAGCTTGTTGTGTACGTGGTGGATCACAGCCTGCCAGCTTTCAAACCACGTTAGAAGCTCCTTGAACCAGGTGGCAATGTCAGCCACAAACAGCACTTGATCTGGAATGTCACCCGCCTTAGGAGATCTTAAAGCTTAAGCATGCACTTTGTCATGTGATTTCCAGCTCTTCGCTCACAAACTGCTGATAGTACTGCATATGCTTGGCATAGTAATGGACTGTGTTGAATCACAAGTTCCACCTTGTGAGCACAGGCTCTGGTGGCAGTGGCATAGTGCCACGTGAGTCTCCACTTTGACTGGTGACAGACTCCCTGTACTGGACCTTATGACCTGAATGGTTCTTGAAGGCTTTCTTGAAGGAAGACACCAAGCTGTCCACATCAGGGAACTGCATGCACCAGATGTCACTTATTAAAGACAGAACATGCGCTTTGCAGGTGACATGAGCAGTGTTGGGCAGTATTCCTCGGAGCATGTCAGGGAAAGCCTTACAAATGTACATGGCATTGTCAGACAGGAATGTTGAGATCTTGTTAAAATCTAAGCCGTAGGTGACAATTACCTTCATGATGGCTTGAGACACAGTAGAAAAATTGACAGATGTGAGGGGGAATGACTCTGTTTAAAACACAGGTAGCCTTAGTCTGTCCAGCTCTCCAGGAGAAATAAAATTTGCATCATGTAGTTATCCTGAAGGTTGATGGTTTCAGCATCCACAACAGGGAAGGATTCGTACTCTGCCAAGACAGCCTTTTGTGGACTGTACATGCGAATCAATCACTGCAGGGAGTCTTGACAATGCTTGCTGGCTCATGGAAAACTGCCAGCATTTGGCACGTTTTGGTTCAGGTAGTCCCTTAACTTTGGGTGATCGGGTTTCTCCAGTGGGATGCTTGCTGCAGCAAAAGCCTCCGTGTGGGAAACTGCTATCTCTCACCTTGCCAAGCTGCTTTCTGTGGTCTGTTTAAAGAGGGAGGACATGGTTGCTTGTTTCTTGCGCTGACTGTCAGCCTCTGCAACAGACTTTCGCTTCATGTGTGCCTCAGAGACTAAGTGTTGATCTATGCTGGTTTTCCTCAACACATCTAGAGGTACACTGCAGGCGGTACAGAGCAGTCTGCCTCCATCTGTGTGCAAGGTCCTTGCAGGATACTGTCTTACATGGTCCAGTGCTGAAATGTATTTGGCCATCTTGGAGAATTTCTTCTCATTGGGCATGCTGAAGAATCCTCTTTAGGTGGCAGCACGCCTGTGCGTGCTTTAGAAGCCGGTGCCAAAACCCTCCCACTTCCCTGACTGGCTCCAGACTGGCCTGTGTCATGGACTTAGCTTCTGATTTGCTCCCCCCCCCCACCTCCCCGGGTGCTTTAGGACTCCAGGGCTTCTTGCCCTTTTCTTTGTTTGCAGCTTTTTTTTTTTTTCTTGGTGAGCCTGCCAAAATTGCGGAGCCTGCTGTTTTTCGTGGAGCCCACTGCCCACTGTTTTTCATGGAGCCAACCCAAATTCTTGGTTTCCATGAAAAACGTGCAATTGTGATTCAGTAGGTCCCTAATAATGATGCCACACTACCTTGTCCTACAACAGTGGTTCTCAGCCCTTTTCAACTTGAGGTACTCCTCATTGGATGTTTGATCGCTCATCAATAGCTTTTGTGAATTAAGTGGCATCCAGTTGCCAAAACTAATTTATATATTATAGTGCTTACTTCCTTGGAAAGGGGCTGGGCAGTGGTGGAGGGGGAAGGCCAAACAGGAACACGTATGAGTCCTCGCTTATCTACTTATCTCCTCACATCTTAACACCCTTCATAGGATCTCACGGCACCCTGTTTCATGACACCCTGGTTGAGAATCACTTTCCTAGACGGTGCCTTCCTGAATGAGATTCAAGGCAAAGTAAGTTCCTGACCTCTTGCACTTGTTAAAGGTCTGTTGGCACTTTTCACAAAAATAGGGATGTTAATCCTATTAACAGGAGTCCTGGCCTAATTCCAGGTGGATAATTGCAGTATATTCTGTATGCCTCTGCAGCATGAATTAAAGATCATATTTTTGTCCCTTCCTGTCTTAAAGAAAGGAAAGGAAAGGGCCATCTATTGTTGGTGTGTACTTTTAGGCCTGAATTCAGTAAGATACTTGAGCACATTGAATCGTGTGTTGCATCATATAAGTAGTCACAAGCAGCTGTTGCATTCTGTCAAAAAGATAGATTCTGTCCTGGCTAGAGCTATATGTATGTGTGTACATATAGCAGAGCTTGGCCCATACATAACTATTTTAGGGATCCCAAAATAAAGCCTGTGTAAAATATTACATAAAAATAATACTCATTCTTTGTGAAAAACGAATTTCTCTTTTGCATAAAAACTCTTAAGTATTTTCTACCTAACAATTGATCAGTGCATCTATACAGCATTTATTCTTCTTAACTGTTTTATTTTTTTTGTTCCTTTTCTTCGCTTCTTCCATCTTCCCTGCATCTTCCTTTTAGGAGCCATAGGTACAGATACTGCCACAGATGCTCAGGTTCCGTGACTATAAGTAAAAGGAAGAACTTCTGAAGCATAAGGGATAAATTAATTGATTAGAGCAGGGGTCAGCAACCTACAGCCTGTGGGCCAGATCTGGCCTGTTGAGCTCAGTTGCTTCAACAGTGTTTTGATAGTGGAGAGCTTTGGCAGCTTTGTGTTGGTGGTGGTCTTCTCCTGCCCAGTGGCTGGGAACTTTGCCCATGTTGTGACTGGCAGGCATGGAGATATGGCAATGGTGGGGATGGTCAAGTTGGAAGTGCTGGCTTGCTTCAGACCTGAGCTGGCTTGTTTTGGTCTCCTGCCATAAAGCATTGCTGACTGCTGGTATAGAGATTTTGACTGTATGTCTGTTCCCCAGCCTACTGCCATCACAGGTTCCTTGAAGTGTATCAACATGTTAATAAATATACAGGTGCTTGAGGCAGAAATCCAGCTATCTGCCCAGGGAGGCACTCATTATTTGTGTACAGGGTTTTTCTTCAGACATTTTGTATAGTATCCAAGAGTGTTTTTGTGTGACTTCCATTTTCTAAAATGAATATTAGTGTGTCCAGAAGCACAATGTGGGGTGTGGTTGGAGCTTGGGATTTTAAGTCAGTTTTGTTGCTTCGAATTTTTGATTCTGGTCACTTAATGCCAGTGCAAAAAATAAAAAAAATTAGACGAACCACTTTCCTTTACACAGGCCAAAATCCAATTTAAAATTCCTTATGGTCTCTTCTGAAGATGGACAGATTGATTGCACAGGTTACAAACCTACTCATGAATTGTCTTCATCCTACTGTGCTGGTTTGTGTCAAGCATGCTACACAGCATAGAACATTTTTTTTTTTTGCCAATCTCTCTCTGAGTTTCTGCAAGAGCCTAGTATTGTTGTTTAGAGTGATGATGATGACATTTAGTTATTAAAGTCAAATTAAATTGCAGTTTTTCCAGCCTGATCGTGCTGTTGCCAGCACACACTTTCTCTGTCCTTGCAGTCTGTCATCTACACCTGTATAAACAACTTGTCATTGTTGAAGGGAATGGCCTGGTTTTTGCTAATTTGGTTGAGACACTTCTTTAAATTGGCATAAAAAGAAACACTTGAACTGCAAAGAGGATTTATGTAGTAGCATGTTGCTCAGCAACACAGGTTCCTTTAAACACTTCTTTTGACTTCGAGAGTTTTCTAACTTTGTAAGCAGTGGAATGGATCCTTCTGTATTAATGGTGCTGCTATTTGGGATTGCAGTAACATTACTGTTAGAACTCTTTTTGGTAGTGCTGTAGCCATGATGGCCCAGGAATTATGTGAGCAGCAAGGATATTTTCGGAGTGGTATCTTTTTTTGGACCAGCCACATAGGTGGGATAAAGTTAGGCAAGTTTTTGAGTGCAAAGCATTCTTCTTTAGGAAGCCTGAAGAAGAATGCTTTGCATTCAAAAGCTTGTCTAACTTTACTCCAGCTATACAGTTGGCCCAATAAAAGATATCACCCCTCAAAAATTCTTGTTCTTGTAGAACTCTTTTTGGAAGTCATTATACTTAGCATGTTTTAGCTTCAGGCTGCGGCATATTTTAAAGGCAGAAAGTATAAATTAGGGGTCTAAATGTTTGAGAAACGTTAAATAAGTAGAAAAATGTATGTGTCTATCCAGCTTTATAATTAATATAGTTCAAAATGCTATACAGAAACAAACGATGGTGAACTATCTAAATTTACTGTGTTCATGTACCTTCATTTTAAAATAAAGAACAAATAAAATACCCTGTTTAAAAAATCAGTGCATTGTGTATTGGAAAGTAGTCCACAAACTTAAGTTATGCTTTTTTCTGTCTAAAAAATATTTATGTAAGTCCATCTTTAGGTCTTTTTAAAAAGTGCCCCTTTGGCTAAACACATTTTCAGAACAAATATTGCTTGTTAGTACATCTTAAGAGCTCTTCCAAATGCATCATCCTGTTCTGTCAACTGAACAATATCTGAAGAAATGGGCATATATTAAGATGTTCTGATAAACATATATTCAGTTAACATTTACCCTGATGCACCTCTACCACGCATTTTTTTTTCCACTGTAGAAAATGAAAGCAACTAGCAAGTCATCAGGGCCATCTATACAAGCAGTGAGGATGCTCCGACATGTTGTAATTACAGCTTGTCAGAGTAGGCTCAATTAATCTAGTCTGCTGGAATGTGGCAATTACCACGCTCCAGCAGACTCCAGCATCTCGTGTATCAGAGTCCCTGCGCTTAAAAATGTTGGCAGGGGCACTTTAACTAAAACTCATGAATAAGCTTTAGTTAAAGTACCCCTGCTGCCACTTTTAAGAGCAGGGACGCTGATACATGAGGTGCTTTAATTAGAGTGGCTCTCGGAGCTGCTCTAATTTAAAGTTCTCCCCACCCCCCAGGCCCCTGCCGGAGCATGTGTATAAACCCCCAAGAGTCTGCCCTAACAGCTTCTTCAATACAACAGGGAGAGTTAAGGCCTGAGCTATGAATTCCTGTGCTTTTCATGAATTGCCAAGCTCTTTACTATTTTTCCATGTTTGTCTGTGGCTGTTTCATGAATGAGACAGTCTGAAAGAGAGAGAGAGGAAGGCCTATTTTAAAATATACTTTCTGTCGTTTAACTCTTTCATTTATTATATATATTATTCAATAGGACAAGATGTCAAGCATGCTTTGCTACTATAATTGCTAGAAGAGTGGGAGGAAGGGGAGTTAAAAGTGAAATAACCATCCTTGCTTACATGATTTTTTTAGGCCTCTTTTACACAAAACCTGTGTGGGACTGACTCATGTTTTAATTGCATGTTTGTAAGATAAATGTTGTACAGTTGGATACTTTATAATCAGTGATCCAAAGAGGGGACCTGTGCAGTTTCAATTTAAAAACACCTTTTTTTTCAACAGCAAGACACTGCAATGCATATCATTTAGGCAAACAGACTATAAAAATAATCATCCCTGTGAGATTGTATCTTGTTTTGAAGAGCCCCAGGCATTTTGAAAAGAGTTAGGAGTAGCAGTCCAATTTCTTATTTTCTCTTTCTGAAGCTGAGCCAACCAAAGTGCTCAGGGCACTATCACAGTGATGTTCACTGTCCTGTGAAGACATTATGCTGAAACCCTTAATGGGCTGTCTATTTCTTTTAAATTGCATTGTTCTGTTGGCTGTTTTCCTTATGGTGAGCTGCATGTATTGCCCCTTTTTCAAAGGGCTGATTTATACTTTTTGTAATTTCTTCTTTGTGTTTTGTCAGGGGGAAATCCTCTCGGACAATTACTTTTGAACAGTTTAAGGAAGCTCTTCAAGAACTCTCCAAGAAACGATTTAAAGACAAGAGTGACGAGGAAGCGGTTCAAGAAATACATAAGCTAATTGAAGGAAAAGCCCCAATCATATCTGGAGTAACGGTATGGGTAGTACTTTAATAATGATGTGCTCTAAATCTCATCCTTGTCCTCCAGACCTGTCCTGTTTTAGGCTCTTCAAGATTGAGATGAATTATTCATCGGCAATTCATTGATGAAGTATTCATTAGCTTACCTAAAATATTTGTACTGAAATAAATAGCAGTAAAATTACTCCCAACAGATTGGACATGTCTCATGTCCAGTGATTTTGTGTTTTTCATGTAAGGACTGCCCATTCAGCCTGTAGAAACAAAATTCACCTGAATTTCTTATTGTATGTATTTGATAGACTTCGTTGGGCACCTGTACATGTGACAGTGGTTTAATCCCCCAGGTTTTATTTTATGCCTTTTAAATTGATACGGTGGGTTTTTACTTGAGACCCACTGTTTCAATTTTTCTGTTATGTTATGACAAGGGGCCTGATCCTCTTTTTTTCTCTGTCAGGGCCGGAGCCTGCCAGTGGCCGAGGGACGAGCTGCTGGTGGCCTGAGCAGCCCCTGAGCTAAGTGGGGGGTCCCAGTTCTTCCCTCTGCAGTTGCGGTGCCCTCTGGGGTCGCTCAGGTGGGCCAGTAGCAGGCCAGGGGCTGCCCCAGCTCAGAGACAGCACCTGGCTTGATCCAACTGTTCTCTGAGCTCACCTGGGGAGCAGCAGCCAGCAGGCTTCCAGCAGACAAGCTTAGGGAACAGTTGGATCAGGCCGGGTTCTGCCTCCGAGCTGGGGCAGCTCCTACTAGCAGCCTTCCCGGGAGGCCCCGGTGTGTGCTGCCACCACGGAGGGAAGGATCATGGCCTCTGCAGCTTAGGGGGTACTCAGCAGCAGGCTCCACCAAAAAAAAAAAAAAAAAGGGGTCAGGGGGTCGGGGTTTTTTTTTTTTTTTGGGGGGGGGGGGGGGGGATACTGCCCAGCTCTCCCATGGCTGGGGGGGCGAGCTGACAGCTGCATCATTGCAAAATTTGTAACATTGCAAACTAAACTACATCCAGATTTAGCTTAGTTTGCAACAATGCAAAGTCATTTAAAACTTGCAGTGCTGGTGCACATGTAATGTGTGCACATTAAGCCACACAAATTACATCTTTGTCGCATGTACATCATGATGACCGTCATGTGTACAAGTGCCCATTGACTTTCAAAGCCTTTCTGGAGATTCAGGTGTATCCTTACTTTCATGGTAGTGGAGTGCTACAACCCGTATCAGGGAGTCTTGTTATAGGAAATTCATTTTTTTTCTTCAGAATGTTGAAATTTCAAAAATACTTGTTTGCTATTGTGCCTGGGAAGATGACAGTTTAGTAGCAAGTTGCTAAACTGAATGGAAACTTTGGGTTGGCATCTCTAACCTGGAATGTGAGATGTATTGTTGTCCTGAACACCCAGGAAGAAAAAATAATACGCAAGAGATGTGGCTTAATTTAGACCACAGTTTGATTCATTCAGCTGGGAATGACTTGCATCATGTCCTTTTTAACCATTTCTATCTATCTGAGGGCTGCTGGCTAGCCATCCAAAATTGGTCCTAGCTCTTTTCCATTTCTTATTTCAGTTAGATCTCTGGGAACTAGACTTTCTGTGGAACAGGTGGCTAGAGACTTGCTATCTGTGAAGATGGGCCTATTAGAATTAAACTTTCCAATATACCTAACAGGTCCCAGACAGGCTGTGGGGAAAGCAAACCTCTGCTTTCCCCTCCCTATATGGCAGTGAAGGAAAAGTTCCTTCCCATTCCCTAATTCCCATAGCAGACCACAGAATCTGGTCCTGGTCCTGCTATAGTTCTTTGAGTGAAAGGTAGAAATCTGTGTGTGAAAGCAGGATCCATGTGGAGGGATTGGGGAGAGCAGGGGTCAATGGCCCAGTCAGGTTCCTCAAGCCAGCCTTGTTCAGGTGAAGGACCAATCCAAAGGGAGGATTTTTTCCAAGAAAATGAAGATTAATGTGAGTTCTTCAACATAATCAAACTAAAAAGAACACATGCATGTATTGTGCTTGTACCAAGTTGGAGTAGCTGCCAGGGGTGGGATGGTGTGGCTGCTAATGTGCAAAGTTAACAGCCCAGAGGTCACAAGTTTGAGGCCATAACAGAAGTACTCATGGCAGGGCTCTGTCAGATTCCAATGAATCTGTGATTCTGCTAAATGCTTTGTCACAAGGACACAAAAAGAACAGGCAGGGGTAGCTGCATATGCAAATGGATATTTAGCTGATAGAACACAAAAATATAAGTGTATGAGGACATTTAGTATTCAGTAGGCTGATGGGTCGTAAAATGGTTTCTCGAAAGAAAAGAAAAAAAGGTCAGTTGCATGCAAACTTTTGCCTTTAGAAAGTTAAAAAAGAGTCTGGGACATTTCTTGCCAAATTTGAACTGTTGTTAGTTATTATATAAGTCAAGCAGTCAAAGACCAAATAGAAAGTAAAAAAAAAAATCTGCCCTGTTGATTAGCAAAGTTTCTAGGCTAAAGGCTAAACACCATTGCTGTAAAGGAGAAGTTTGATAGGGGATTCACAATGGATTAACTTGTCCTGTATTTAAAGTAACCCTTAAACTTAAACACAATGCTGCTTTTTGTGTTTTAAACAAAAGTGAAACAGACATAACTTCATATCTCTTCAAATATTATAAGATGCTTTTTACTTTGGAAGTGGTAACCTAGAGGCCCTGGAACAAGAGATGAAACTCCTTCCCTTATAGGGATGGTGACATCATAAGGATGCTCAAGTTGAATGGAAATCCATGAAGCATTGAACAAAGAGGAAAAGTTTGATTTCTTGAAAGGGTTGGCTTCTCTTCTAAGGTCTGCTGATTGTTATGATGCCCAGATGTTGCCTTTCTCTTGCTGCTGGTAAGCTGAAACAGACATCAGAAGAATATTGAGGGAAAAATAATCTATTGGAGAAACTAGGTAAAGACCTTATTTTATGAGAACTTGGAAAGCCCTGGTTACAGTTCAGATTATCAGAGGGTTCTGCCTTCTCATTCTTCTGTGCCATTTAGTAATGTGATACTAGAAGAACAGCTCCTACTGACTGAAGAAGCTTCTTTGTAGGGTTTTTTTTGCCCCATTCCATGTACCATGGGCAAACAAACTAATGAGCACATCTGTGCTGCTAAGAAGAATGAATATATCCCCACCAACTTGTTCCCCTTGTACCACTTTCCAGTCTAATACTCTGCAGCTGATCTTGTCTGTGGATAGAAAGGCAGCACTTCACTAAAGCAAGCTATAACTACACAGATGAGTTCTGTAAGAATCTGGAATTGGCCAGTGTCACTAGCTCACTAAAAACCCATATAAATACCCATCAGATTTGTGACTTTATGCTGGGCCAGTCATCAGAAGAGGGGGGGAAAGCCCCCTGCAGTTCTGGCTGGGGTTGGGGTTGGGTGGGAAGGGCCTCGGCCTTTACTTCTGCCCTCCAACCCACCACAGCACACCCTCCCCAGCAGTTCCAGCTGGGTTGTGGGTGGGGGGCAGGGACGGAGGCCTCTGCTTCTCCCCTCCCACCCCCAACAGCTGGCAGGGGATGGGTCTGGGGAATGTATCCCTGGTTGGGCCAGTCAGCAAGGGAGTGAAGAAAGCCCCACAACAGTGCACCCCCACAGTGGGTATGATTGGCGGGGGCAGGGCAGGGCTCTCTGCTGCCCCCCACATCCCCTCTGTGTGGCCCAGCTGACGGACGCACGCTGGACACAGGGCTGGGGAGCAGAGGCTTTGCTGCCTCAGCTCTGTGATAACCTAAGGACAAAAGCATGCAGGTAGAAGCTAGCCTATCTGCCCTGTGGGGTAGGAGTTAGGGGAGTAGCTGCAATACATCCTAGGTTGCCAGGAGACTGCAATCTAACTTGAATTGGGACAGGATTTGGCTCAGAAGTTCAATAGACCAGTCTAACCTAAACTTACACCCAGGGAATTAGGTGCAGAAAAATTCAAAGTTATACACAGGAAAACTCAAAATTATGCAGAATTAATTACTTTTATATATATATATATATATATATTTTACAAATTAAACTAAATATAACACTGTTTGAACCTTGTTTAGAAATATATGCAGGTACTTTGCATGGTTGTGGGTTGTGTGGGGGGAGATTTGTGAAGGTGTGGGTGTGTGGGAGGGTTGGGGTGGGTGTGGGGGGTATGGGAATATGTGGGGTTTGTGAGCATGTGTAGGAGTGGAGGGTTTGTGGGGGGTGTGGGTATGAGGGTATGTGGAGTTTTTGGGCAGGAGCGGGGCTTGGGGTTGTGAAAGTGTGGGGGGGTGTATGTGTGGGGCTTGTGGGCAGGTGTGGGTATGTGGGGTGTGGAGGGGAGGGAGAGATGGGATGGGGTTTGGGTGGGGGGTCCCCACCACACATTTTCCCCCCTCCCCATGAAGCACAGCCCCCACCACCTAACAGTTCAACAGCATCAGGCAGAAGGCAGTGACTCCCACTCTGCAGGCGGGAGCCGTGCACCATCGGGCTGGATGGGCTTCGTGCATCCATGTGTGGTTTCCTGCTGGAGTGCTGGAAGTCCCACATGGAGGCACAGAGCCAGCCAGCCCAGTCCGATGGTGCATGGATTGGGAGCCACATGCCAACCGACTGGCTGGGCTCTGTGTATATGGGGCTTCCAGCACTCCAGCAGGAAGCCACATGTGGAGGCAAACAGGAGGCTGCCTGGCCCGATGGCACACGACTCCATGCCTCCATGTGTGACTTCCTGCCCAGCCCGATGGCACGCAGCTTCCGGTCCATGTTCTGTTGGGCCATGCCAGCCCTCCATATGAGGCTTCCAGCATTCCAGCAGGAAGCCACACATAGAGGCACGGAGTCACATGCCATCGGGCTGGGTGAGCTCCTGCTTGCCTCCACATGTGGCTTCCTGCTGGAGTGCTAGAAGGCCCACATGGAGGGATGGGGCTGGCTGGCCCAGCCCAGTGGCATGCAGCCCACACCCACCCACAACCTCATGCCCACACACACCCCTATGCCCACCCACAAGCCCCACACCCACCCTCTCCTCCTGCAGACAGGAGCTCCCCTCCCCACTTACCCAGTTGTCCAGTGACGCAGCTCTGTGCCTCCACACCATGGGGCTCCCAGCTGGAGTGCGGGGAATCCTGTGGAGGTGGAGGCACAGAGCCTGTAGTGGTTATGATTCAATTATACACAGTCATGCCTTTTATGTGCAAAATTGCACTGGTGCATAATTGCATAATTCCTCAGGGTGTATAAACTGATTAACTGCATCCATCCATGTCTATATTAAACTGGGTTGGCCTTTTTGAAACTGATTTATGTGCACTGAATTTCTGTTCTGTTACAGGTTTAGATTGATTTCCAATCACTTATACCGGTTTATATGTACCTTCTATCCCTAGCCTTTGCATGTAGAACAAAGCAGACCAGCTTGACAATGAACATTTTACTGTAGTGGTTGCCATATTTTCTCAATTACAGCATGCCCCTAAATAATATCTGTGCCTTGTTTTTAAAAGGCTAGATGAAAAGAAAACAGATCTTTCCTTGACATATTTGTAAGTAGCAGCAAGTAACTGAGTACCAGCTTCTGCAGTGCACTGAGGAAAAGAGAAAGTATCCAGAGCCAACAGCGAGGGAGCCCTACCTGCAGCATTGTACTGTTACTTTTGCTTTTCCTTGGAAGAGGCAGAAACTGCCATTATAATATTTACTTGCTTATAATACATACACCAATTTCCATAGCTAAATTTTGGGAAAAGTGCATGCTGTATGCAAGAAAGATGGTATCTTTTTCATGGGGATCCCATCTTTCATTACAGTATCCTTATATCTTATTCTTTACATTCTTATTTTGTATTTTACCCTTATGAGTGCTTTACTCGCATGAACAAGATATGTATCTGGTTAAGAATTAAAGGGGCATTTTGAGTGTCTTTACTCTGTAGGAAGTCACTGGGTAGAGATAGATGGAACAACTGTATTCATATCAAATGATGCCAATATAAGCTGTTATAATATATCTTTTTCATCTGTATACTGCAGTATGAATACAAATATAGAGGAACCATTGCACTTTTAATCCTGTTTCATTCAGGATTAAAGTTAATGTGATGTAGCTCACTAAAAGATCTTGCAGGTTATCAGCTAGGTCAGGGCTGTTACCAAATTTGCCCATTACTTTGGGGTGTGCTCATTTATTAGGGATAGTTTCTAGGGTCTTGGTGATTCTGTCAATGTGCTGCTTGTGTTACTATACGGAGCTGTATTTCTCCCTTCTGCAAGCCCTCACCCCCAGTGGAGCTATCTTGTAGGACTCAATCTCAATGGGACTGGGTTCCTCCAGTCACCAAATCAGTCATACACACAAACACACACAAATTAACGTGACACGCCTGACCTGACCGGGCTGATCAGCATGGACAGGCTGACACCCTCATATGCCAAGAATCAGTTCATAAGAGCAACAATAAAATGCAGTCAGACACAAGCACACAGGTAAACAGAATCCCTCTGAATCCGGCTGGGTGTCCTGCTGACACCCTCATGGGCCAGCATTCACTTCATAAGGGCACGTCTGAGTCAAACTGGGTCAATCAGCCTGTACAAGCTGATCCCCTTATGTGTCTCAAACTCAGCACGTCCCAATCTTTGGCCTCTTGATGAGCAGACCCCACAATATTTTTGGGCTTCACAGGGATCTTTAGCATAGGTAAAAAAAGCGTTGCTGCAGAGCACGGGAGGAAAAAGAAGCAGAGAAGGAAAAATATACCCAATTACTACCAGTTTGACTATAAAAGTTATTTATTGCTAAGCATATGAAATATATAATAGTACTAGTAGTAATAGACATGCAAAAGAAAAACAAACACCAACAATGACAATACTACCCTGGTTTCACTAAGTATTTGGGGAAACTTAGCTCAAGCTTAACTGATACAGTTCAGGTTCAGAAGTTTATGCCTAGAAAGAAGACAGAGAACGCTGGGATCTCACCTAGTCCACGGTACTCAGGCTGCAAAGCTGACAGGCACAGTCCGTAGCACAATCCTTGAAGAGAGAGATGATCTGTTCTTCCAGCGTCCCAAGAACGACAGGGGATGGTGTCAGCACAGGGGTTTTCTTCTTCTCCTTCTTTCCTCCTGCTTCTACTTCTTTTCCTTCCTTTTCCTCTTCTTTCCTCTTCTAGCAGCACACACACTTACAGATTTTTATACCCTCAGTTCAGCTGCTTCGAAGCACCCTCAGTAGTGTAAATCATTGTCTTTTCTATTGACAAGGGGTTATCTGGTTTGGACCATCTCAGGAAACTGATTGATAATCAGGAAACACTTAAGATTAGGGAGTAACCCAAATACTTGGGAGCCAGCTTGAAATTCCTATGGGTGGCAGATATACTGATGGGATATCTCATGGTTTCTTCAGGAACAATAGATAGCTTGCAGCATCAGGATTTTGGATTTTTACTTGTTGTGCACAAGCCTCAGCTTAGCATGACTTTTCCAGATCTTACTATAGTCTTTTAACAGACTTAAAACAATTATTGGGGTGCTCATAACCTTTTGTGGAGAGGACTCCCACCAGTCGTCTCGGGAAAGATATGACAACACCTGGGATTAGGGCTCCAGCAGGCTGGATGCTGTGATGAACCCTTAACCATTGTTCAAATGTTGCCCATACCCCCTCTGACTCGGTCTCTTGCCTCAGCATTCCCTAACCCGGCAACCGAGTTTTAGTCAATCAAGTTTAAATAGGCCTCCCATAGTGGGACCGGGGAATGTACGGCCCGAGATGCCTATTAAACTTAGAGCTGTGTGTGTGTGTCTGGGGGGGGAAAAGTCCTTAGTAAATCCAGATTAGAACTGGTCTGATAAATGCTGAGCTGGGTGTGTGTGAACATGGGTTGATTATCATTTGAAGCACAGATTCCCCATCATGCAGTGCTCCCCTGCTTCTCTGGTCCCAGAATTCACTGCAGTCTCTGCTTCAGGCTTTCTGTTCTCCATCTCTCATGTAAATGAATGGTCATCTGGTTCCATCTTGGATGTAAATGAGACCTAGGGCAGTTGTTTCACTCTTGTCACCCTTATCTGGAGAGTTTTAGGTGTGTCTCTCACTGCATCTTAATCAGTTTTGTTTAGGTAGAGGAGGGGAGGGAGGGGGGGTGAGTCCTTTGTGAGTCAGACAGACTGCATCCTGTGCCAGGGTTGCCCAAGAACACAGAGCTGAGACGTAACAGGGCTGTCCCCTTATATTGGTTGTCAATAAATGTTTGCAGATTATTAGTTAAAAAAAAAAAAGAAAAAAGAAATGTCTTGATTTGGCAACCCTGCTTTATTGCAGTAATGGTTGTACACCATGCTGTCCCTCCAGGAGTCTTTTACTCCCCCCAAACTCTGCCCCCTCTCCAGCCCACTCCCAACCTTCCCCCTGCCAGCTCCTTCCCCCTGTCGTGACAGAGACCCAGAAGCAACATTACAGGTAAGCGATAGGTCCCAGAAACAGCAGCAGTGGCAGCAGCAACACATGGCTGAGGCGAGCAGGCTTTGGAAGCTCCTGTGGACTACAAAGCCCTGACAGAACTGGACATCAGGTGGTGCTGCTCTGCTTTGTCTTTTATTCAGTGTTTAACTCCAGCTTAACTTCTGAGGGGGATCTTCAGTCAGCTCAAAGTGTCTTAGTGCTTTTACAGACAGCTTAATTTTATGGACTTTATAGAGAGCTGTTTTTAGCCTGGATTTCTATGTACAGTCCTTTAATTTATAGAAATTGGCAACTCTGTCCATAACCTCTATGAAACTCTCTAGGTTGAACTTTTTGGAAGGATGAAATACTCACGTGTTGATGTTTTTACATTGTGAAAGCAAGTTAGGTGACATAAGGAACTAAGTCAGCCTGTGCCATGTTTTTCAAAGATACTTCCTTTTACTGTGGAAATTTGTTCAGTGATCAATTTCTTCAATGCTCTGCTGATACAATTAAGATCTTGGGAAAACTACCACATATAGTGGGATTGGTATCTTAATACCTATTTCTATGATAATGGGCCAGTTTCATGGTCTCTCAGCATACCTAGACTGGAAGGACCTGGGAGACAAAGGAACGCTATCATGCCATTATCTATGATGTCTTTTGAAAGAATACAAACAGAAATATGAAATTGCCAGGGTAGAATTATATTTGTTTGAAGCTCATAGTTTTGAAAGCATAGGACTGATTGATGTGTCTCTCAGGAAACTGTTAACAAAAACCCAGAGGGGTTTGTCAAGGAAGAGGAATGTAGCTCTCGGTATGGTAAAACTGGGGATAAGACTTAGCCGTTACTCAGAAACAATTTGAAACAATTTGAAGAGATACTCTGTCAGCCTCCAAGGATGCTACTTCTGTGTTTCTTTCATAATAGTTTAAAATTCTGCCAGTACTAGCAACGTTTTGAATAGATGGCACCAGCTTGGGCTGGAAATGCACCTAGTAGGATGGCTCTTGTCCTAGTTCTGAGATTTTGAAACCGATATACTGTTTTGAAAGCCTATGTCCTGGTTTTCAGAGGCCATTAGCACCTGTAGTTTCTAATGACTTCATTTGGAACTGGGGTTGCTCAGTGACTTTGCAACACTAGAGTTTAAAATCACTAACAGATTGATATGAAAAGCCACTAGCAAAGGTTGGGCTTGCATTTATTGGGCATAAAACTAGGAAACAAGAGAAATGTAAAAGGGTTGCTGAATTTTAGGTTGGAGCTATTTTATTACATGTACTCTCATCTGCCTTGCTACATAGACTGTATTGTTACAGCACTATAAAAGATCTGAAACTTGATATGAAGAAGAATGTGTCTTGCTTTTCATGTGTGTTATACCTAGCATAGGGATTCTAGGCTATGTTGTACTTGGAAAGCTATATAAACACCCAGGGAAAAATAACCTACAACTTGATGGCAGTTCCCAGACAAGTGGCTGATGACTTGTGAATCCCAGTGGTCTCTTTCATAGGGTAGTTTTGATATTTGGTGTTTTATTCCTTGTAGTTGTCAGCAAGGGTTTGAGGTGATGATTTTAAGGATTACATCTGTTAATGAGTACTTGTGAAGACAAGGAATTGGACTCAGTGGTGCAGGAGGCCCGTTCCAGTCCTATGGTTCTAACATTGTGTGTGTGTGTGTGTGTGTGTGTGTGTGTGTGTGTGTGTGTGTAATGTACATACACACTATGCTTCATAAGGTTGACATTAGGGCAAAGTCTGTTGGAGCACTGAGAAAATTGGAACATAGCAACCAATGTACCATATTTATTGAAATCAGATGAGGGTTTTTGCCCAATCAGCATGGGGGAAAAAAGCCCCTCATCTTAGGGCACTTTTACACATGCTTGGGGGTGGGGGTGGGGGGGGCGTTTTAATTAGAGTGGCTTCAAGAGTCACTCTAATTAAAGCACTGCAGCATCTCACGTATCAGCATCCCTACGCTTCAAAATGGCGGCGGGGCACTTGAACTAAAGCTCATTCGATGAACTTTAGTTAAAGCACTTAATTTTAGTTTGAAGCATGGGGGCACTGGTACAAGCGATGCAGAGGCTGGCTGGAGCATGGTAATTACCACACTCCAGCAGACTTGATTAAATGAGTCTGATCTGATGCACTGTAATTACAGCATGTCAGAGCAGTCTTGCAGCATGTCTACAGGCACCCCTAGATTCATGTTTGAAGCAGAAGTGGGGGCAGGCACATGCTGCAGCTCAGCCTCCTGTCCTCCCCCACCCCGCCACTTGCCCTCTTCAGCTTCTGTCTGGTTCCTCCCTTACTGTCAGGTGTGGCTCAGCTCATCTTGGGCTGGATTCCTTCCCAGGCACAGAGCACAAGGAAACTCTGTCCCCTGCCTGGCCTGTCAGCAGCACTTCCACATGCTATGCTCCCGGAGAGAACAGAGCCCAAGCAGCATCTGATAGTAAGGTGGGAGGTGGGGACAGGGGAAGAGGCACAGACTTTGGGGAGGAAGGGGTGGAGGGATGCTGTTGTCAAGCGGGGCAGGGATGCTGCAGGGGGGGACGGGAGGGACAGAGGGCAGGAAGGCTACCTGACCCCCCAGCCACTGCTTTTCCTGCCTTAGCAGTGGGAAGGGGGTGATTTAAGACAACCCTCTGATCATTTGATTCTGCACCTAGAAAAGTTTTAACAAATTTATAAATTTTCCATATATAGAATCTAATTATTGGGGGGGTTGACTTAGATTCGAGTAAATATGGAAATAGATTCGTCCTGCTATGAAAAACCTTCAGTCCAGAATTCTGCCCTGTAAAGTCTTTTGTAAAACAAAAAAGAAGTGTAAGGAAGTCAACTAAAATGTCTAAAGCTTCTCTTGATACGTGAGAGTGCTTAACACAGGAACAGTTATGGAAAGCTGATGCTTAACAAAGTAAGCAAGAAAGGAAGTATGTGTGTGGGGTTACTGTTTAAGTAAACATAAGTTAAAATAGGGACAGTGGTGATTTTAAAGAACTTTGCACTGAAAAATTTGTCTTGTCTTTGGATTATTTCCCTGCTTGCAAAACAAGCAGCTTTAATCGTTGATAGCATCCTGTGATTTGTGAGTAAAGAGTTATTTTAGCATTACTGTTATGTAAAAATACATGGAAAAACTAAGTTTACCCTTTAACTATTCACTAATAAACTTTGCTGATTGTAAATTGCCAGATCTTGTAGCCCTTCCCTCCAGGAGTTGGGAGACTGAAGGATATTATGGTAAGCATCTCAGCTTTATTTATTTATTTTGGTGCTTGCTTGAGAAGTTCACTCCTACTGTAGACCAGTAATTCTAAAACAGGGTAAATGGAGTGCTATAAGATGGTTTTAAGGTTGCCGTGGGGTGGCACACAGTATTATTTATGTATTTGTGTTATATGTCACCCTTCCCAAGAAAGGCTTAGAGAAGGCAATTTACAGCAAGAGAACAGAATAGCTGATAAAACAGAAGAATGACAATAGAACAAAACAACTTAAAGGGGAAATAGAATATCAATATACAACAGATAGTCTTCCCCAACAGTACCTCACTGTTAAGTGCTAATATGCAGAACAAATATGCTGCCTGAGAGATTTTAAAATACCTGAACCATTTGCAAGATAAACCAAGAGATTTCAAGTAGGAATCTTTGCTGTCAAAAATGTTCTGACCTGTTGTGGCCCTTCTGAGTTCTTTGCAACAGAAGACTTCCTCTATTATTTTTCCCTAGTCAAAAAAAAAAGTGAAAGGTAAGATATGGCATTTTCCAAGGGGTGCCTTGCATCTAAGAATGTTGAAAACCAACACCAGAAACCACAGCATAGTCTGCTTTGGCATCTTCCTTTATTTTTTATTTAAATGAGTTTGGGTTAGAAGTCTTCAAATGATCCAGAGATATGCCTTTTAGTTGGAAACTTCCAATTTTCCCTTAGATGGGGATGGAGCATTTGATACACATGCAAACATACAAACCCATCCCAAATGCATTTTGTCATGTAGACTGCACTCTGTTGATATGCAGCTGCAACTATTGTTCTGAAACGGCTTCCTCTTCTCCTAATCGTTCTGAGGAGTGGGGTACAATAGGGACATGTGCTGTTGAGCACATATATTCAGAGTCGTATCTACTAGTGGTAGGGGATGAAACATTCAAATATCTCGGAGCCAAGCAGTTTGACAGAAACCTGCTTCATTCACTATTTGGACTCTAATCGACTAACATTGTGTAAAATGAGATTTTGCATAATCTAACAGCCTGTTTCTGCTGCTTCATCCAGAACTACTTAAAAGTACAGCTCCCCACATTGTCCTTCCCTAGCCAATATGATACTACTAATAATTAACATCATGCAGACTTTCAAATACTGACATGCACAGTGTATTAACTAACCCTTCAGTTTTTACTCTGGGGTGTCCTTGGCTGCTGCATAGATGTGTGGGTCTCCCCTGAGTCACTGGGACCACTGCTGTCAGATGCCAGTCTATTAGTTCTGGGATGCAGCTGTCTCAGCTGGTTGTGGTGGTTGTTCATATGGGACTTTCCCAGGCAAAGAAGCTGTGCAAACAAACCTTATTTCCTCCTGTGTGAGATTTGGAGGTGTCACCTTTTACATATGTGTCCATCTAGGGGGTTAGTTCATATGCTACAGGGCTACCACTTGTGACAATACTCGCATTTGTAAACATTGTTTCACACTGGAGATTCATGTAGCATTATTGTCATGAAGTGATGGCATCAAATTATGGAGAGGTGTTTGGTTTTTGCCTTATCTGTCTCTTTGTTATGTTGGGAAGTGTAGTCCTCAGTGATTCCTGACATCAATCTCTGACTCCACAATCATTTTAGTAGGTGCGTTATTTTGACACTGCTTTCTATCAACCAACAGGATAATGGGAACTAGCAAGGGGTTGTCCGAACAGGAGTTTTACTGTACACTGTGTAACTTGATGTCCAGTAAAACAATGATCAATTGTCAGCTATCACCATGTTGGTAACTTATCTAATAAAAAATGATTTTATATGCATGATAGCTTGCTTACAAGCTACAGTATATACTGTTATGGTTACTTGAGAGAAGTGGGTATAATAGTCTAGAACAGGGGTGCTCAACCCTTGACCTGTGGGCCAGATATGTCCCATGGAGCTGTGTGATCTGGCCTGCTGGGCTCCCCACAGTTCTGAAAATTTGGCGTCACAGGAGTAGTGAATATTAATTGTCACTCCCCTGATACCAAATTTCTAGACCCATGGGGAACTCCACAGGCTGGATAGTGTGGCCATTTGTGCTAGGAAAAACGTGCGGGACTGGGCCAAGTCGGCATGGGCTCTGATCTGAGAGTGTAGGGCTGGGCCGAGGTGGCATGGGGCCTGTGGAGGCCCAGGCATATAGAGACAAACCCCACGCACCAGCCTCATGAGGATTTTGGCCCACAGACCAGTTTGATGTCACTCATCTGGCCCACGGGGCCAAAAGCATTCTCGTGCATAGATTTCCATCCAGCATAAATAGTCTATGCCTACTTTGCTCTACAGGCTAATATTTCCTGTGCTATCAGCATGGTCTCTTGCTTGACTTGGTCTATAATCTATAGCATATGCAGTAGGTCTTTATCAGCTTTCTCTTTTGATGCCATTTGAGGTCCGTCTAGCCCAGTATCCTGGTTTGACAGTGGCAAGTAGTGGATGCTTAGAAGAAGAGTATAAGAAACAGGGTTTGCAAAGAGTGACCCATCCTATCTCACCAGCAGTCATAGGCCTAGGAAAGTCCTGATATTGAGGTTACATCCCTGTCACATGTAAAACATCTGTGGATCTTCTCTTCAATTTCCTTTTCAGTTTTTTTTCTGTTACATTTATTTCTGTTACATCTTGGGAGTCACTGTTCTGGTGTCTTTAAACAAAATCCCATTTAATACTGAGAGCTCATCTTTAAATTGAGAGTATAGGCTGGGAGTTGTCAGAGACTCTGATCAAGCAGGCCTGACTGGGCCAAGCACATGAGTTACCACACCTGCCCCGATCCCTGGCTAATGTGGTTATCCCAGTTCTCTGAAATCAGACTGGCTGCCGAAAGCACCACTCACCCCTTTTAAACACACCTGCAGTCTCAGGTTATAGGCACACCTTCACACAGCCTCAGTCTATTCCATCAAGCATCATGTTCACATTTCTCCCTGGTTGTCCTGACTTCTGATTCGGCTTTGGCTTTTCCTGACCCTGATCTTGGATCTTTCCAGAAGCTCCGCACTGGTTCTACCTACTCTCTCTGGCTTTCCTGCCATCCTGACTTGGCTTGGCTTTCTTGACCCTGATCTCAGATTTTCAGTGGAACTCAGCACTGGTTCTCTGACCCCTGGCTCCTGACCCCTCACTAATGACCTCATTACCCCCTTACTGCCAAATTTTTGGACCTGTGGGAAGCCCTGCAGGCCAGTTGACATGCCTTCATGGGCCAGATCTGGCCTGCAGGCTGGAAGTTTAGCACCACTGCCATAGAAAGACTGTCTGCAATCCCCAGATAATGTTCTCTTTGTTTTTGAGATGACAGTATCTCAGGCTTGCTGTCAGATCTTCATTCTCAGCTCCGGTAACCTGTACTGTCACCCTAACCTCCTTGTTACTCCCCAGGGCCTATCTACAGGCCCAGCCACCTATGTCCTGGATGAACCCTCACAGGAGTAGACTAGCCTGGTAACCCTGTATGAATAGTCTGTCTTCCTTTCTATAGGTCTCATCCTGAGAAGAAACTATGGGATAATCCATCATCATCCCAGACTAGACAGGAAACAGAGTGACAAATTGAATAATCTACCTCTAAAATTAGTTTCATTACACTTATGTCAAATGCCATAGAGCACGGGTGCTCAACCTTTTGGTCCTATGGGCCAGACGAGCGGTGCAAAGCCATCTGGGGGTCCAGCCACCCCTGCCCCCTGCACACCGGAACTGGGTCTCAAGGGCCTGGCACAGCTGCCTCCTGCGCCCTGTATACTGGGATTGGGTCTTGGGGGCCTGGTACTGCCCGCTCTGGCCCCCCACACTAGGATTGGGCCCCAGGGTCTGCCCAGCCCTGTGTGATGGGATCGGGTGCTGGATCCAGCATGCAAGGGCAAGGGCTTTTCATGAGTCTGGAAATTTGGCAGCAGGGGAGTAGTACTCCCCTACTGCCAGATTTCTGGGCCTGTGGGAAGCCCTGCAGGTTGGCTGACATGGCTTTGTGGGCCAGATCTAGCCTGCAGGCTGGAGTTTGAGTGCCATTGCCATAGAAAGACTGTCTGCAATCCCCAGATAATGTTCTCTTTGTTTTGGGGATGAGGGTGTTTGCAGAGCCAAAATTTCTAATTCTGACCACACTGTTGTAAGAGGAACTTGCTGATAACCTGCCCAGAAGCATCAGCTAGCAACTTAATTTTACACTTCTTAACCAAGTACCCTGGATTTTGGGTCTCTCTTGCTGCATCAGGTTCTCAAGCTCATTGCTAGGATTTGTAGCCAGTGTCCATTGGGCTTCTTAGCAAAGTAGCACTCTTAGGTTGCCATTCTCAATAGAAGGCATAAATACACATTTCTTTATATAGTTCACCATTCCAAAGGATCTTGGTATTCTTTCCTAGTCTGTTAATGCAACTAATGTTGTTGGTGGCCTTAATTTAACTGTGACCTACCCGGACTGTGTTAACCATGATCTACCTGGCTGTGTTAACTGTCCCAGGAATATTATTTCTCTTATCTAAAATTCATAGTTTATATTGCTTGAAAACTTGATCATATTCTTCTGTTTTTTCTCATGATTAAAATATCTGTGGAAACCTTGGTACCCTCTATACTATCAACATTTTGTTCCACTTTCCTGTTAAACATCTTTGTACTGAATACAGCCCAGAAGTTGGTCTGGGGAAACAGTGTCTCCCAAAGGGGGGAGCATTGAATAGTCACCAACCCATGTGCTATTTTTTGAAGAGTACCCACTGGAAACTTGCTCCTGTGTCAGGCATCAGTCATTGCTCCCAGAATTTTTGTCCTTGTAGGTAGCAGAAACTGTTCCTTTTTTACATACCTATTGAATTTTTGGGACCTATACATAAGCAAAGGAGTTCTGTCATCTTGTTTTCTATAATGACTAGGAAGTGGAGCTACTCTTAATTTTTCTAGTTGCTTTGTGTTGCCCAGAGCAATTATCCCATTAGTTTTTCTTTTAGCCTCTGTGTTAAGGTAAGGGGAAAGCAATCAGAACTCTTGGTAGAGGTGATATCTTTTATTAGACCAACTAGATAGTTGCAAAAAAAATCCTTATTTGCAAGCTTTTGGGCGTACGCGCATTGCTCAGGCATAGGAGAGTGCAAAAATTGTAAAATTTCTCCCAAGTGGAAATGAAAATTCATATTTTACAGGAGAGCTAAAAGGTGGTGTAAGATCTCCTGGCTGGAAAGCTCATTTTGTGTAAATTAGGCTCAGATAAAAATTGGAGCAGCCTACTTACCTCAAAGTTGTCTGATGGCAAGTAGGACATTGAATTATGCTTCTTTCGTATTAAGATGTTTTATATTTCACAGGAGGACTGGTGATGGAAGGCTCTCCAGGGCAAGGAATTTCTTTTGTGTTGAGACTGCTCTGTGAGCATGCAAATTTGGCTCAAAACAAAAGGGTGGTGCAGAGGTGTCAGCTTTCAGGTTTCAAGGTGTTGAATTTGGCTTCCTTCTTGTAAAATGATGAAGTTTTCATTTGCAAGGGGAACTTCCTAGGGTCAGGAAATGGGGAGCAGCTGGACTCTTTCAGCTCTATTCCATACCCAGAGGGCTCTCCCATTCTCTGGGAGATGTCCTAATATTCATGCTCAATTGTTTTGTTCTCCTGCCCTCTCCATCAGCCCCTTGAGGAAACCATGGGCTAGTTGCATTTTAAAAAATTCCATTTGTAGTTACATTTTTCTCCCAGTGCAGTTGCAAACTATCATCTTCAATCAGGGATTTCAATCAATTATTTACCCACCCACTTAGTTCTGTCCTCTCTTAATGTAAAGAAGAACTCACTAGTGTGAGCCCAGAGTGTTATCTGTTGACATACTAAAAGCGGTGTAATGAGGCGTTCATGCTCAGTCAGGAGCTGAAACCCGGCTGCAGGTGGCCAGCAGTTAATAGTCTGCCTGGCTAGCAGGCTGGGAGCCTGTTGCAACAGAGGAGTAGTAAGTGAGGGTGGAGCCACAAAGAGGGTTAAAAAGTTTCAAGAGCATAGTGTAGGGGAGAGGGGGCTAGGATGCTGAGGGAGAAGCTTGGAGTCAGAGAGACTGCTCTCCTATGGCCTGGGAAAAGGCAACGGGTTTTGGTTTGAATGCTTGCTTGCATGGGTGACTGGTTTCTCCTGAGTCTGAGGGGGACACTAGACCACCTCTGGGGGTCCCCCAGTGGCCAATTGCCGACTGGGGCGGGGGGTTCCCAGCGGTCAATTGCCAAGCCAGTGGTGCACTTCCAGTTTCGTGGCTGATGCTTCCAGGGGGTGCATGACCGATCTTAGGCGGTGCACATGCACTCGCATGCACCCCCTACATGTCACCAATGCTTGCTTATTTGTTTACCCTGATTTGGGATGATTTGGTTATTGTGACTGTGAAGTCTCTCCTACAGGAATAAAACAACTGGGAAAGCTTGACCTCAGAGTTGGCAGGCCTAGATAAGAAAGCTGAGCGAGTGACCTGCTTACAGGTGGCTTTTCCTACAGTGTTGGTAGCACTCTTTCTGATACCATGTTGGGCATTGTTACACTTAGCATGTGTTAACCACGCTTAAAACGCTGGTGTCCAACTATTCAAGTAGGATAATGTGCTAATTGCTTTTGTATTTTTGTAAAGTCATGGTTTTTTGAGTGAGGAATATCTCCCGACATATTAAGTGACATGTGTTGCCATAATGTGGGATTACTCCACAGAGATGATATGATCAATTACTGTCCCAGGGCTGGGAGCCGTAATCTACTGTGGGTCCCAGCCCCAGGACTGGAAGGGAGTCTCAAGCGAGCTCCATGGAGTGGGTCCCAGGCTGAGACTGAAAATCATCTGATTTTTAAGTCTGTGCCCTGGAATTGTACCATTGATGGCCAAGAGTCCATTGTGGTCCCAGGGACTGTCTTTGGGTCATTGCAGTATCATCCCAGGGATCGTCGCAGCACTGTAGTGGAGTCGTGAACTAGCTGTGGTGTGATCCCAGGTCTGACACCTAGAATCATCTGATTTTCAGGTGTCAGCCCTGGGACTGCACAGGAGCCAATTCAAGACTCTGATACAGTCCCAGAACTGAGATCCCCAAATCAACTGATTTTCAGTCTCAGCCTGGGGACCCATGGGTGCTGGTTGGAGACTCCACTGGGATCTCAGGGGAGCTGGTTCAAGACTTTGGTGCAGCACTATAATCTATATTTAAATCATAGTAAGTATTACCATGAAACTCCTCAGAAAACTTTCTAAGTTACATGAATGCGTACTATGATTTATATCAAATGTGTAACACATAACAAGGCCCTTGGTTTTGTGAACCTGTGACCAGTTTAAAAATGAGTAAGTTCCCTGTATATTGGGCCTGAGATTCTGAGGATAGGGAAGGTAAGCATGCACATCTTGTACCACTGACCTTACTAGCTCTTTTCTCCCACTATTGCTAACTCCACAGAGTATGTAACAATATAAGCATTAAAAAAAAAATCAGTTTTCAGTGTGTTTTTTGTTCTGCTGAATCTGTCACTGCTAATGGTGATGTGGGTGATAGGAGGGACTTGCCTGCAAATGGGTCTGAGATACCTTAGACCTGCCATTTATGAATGACATGCCACATGTGGAAAGTGCTGCATTTGCAGTGGGCGGTACTTCATTGTGCATATACTGAAACAACTGTGAAGAGTCTGGTGATCCAAGAATCCCATGCTTGGTGCCAGGTGGACGTGGGCACTATGCCAGTCCCATAGTCTGTCCAGTGACATTGCTGCTACAGTTCAATTTTAGAAGTACTGTGGGTGCCTTCTGCCTGAAGGAAAGAGGAGATGGGTAATGAGCTAACTCTTTTTGTGAGGTCTAATAGGTCCTTCCCAGGCAACTGTCATGATGTAACATGGTGGTCACTGTTAATACAAGTCACTGTTAGTGCCTGTGCTTAGTACAGCATGCATCTCTGCAGGGAAAAATGTACAGGCAACCCCTGCTTAACGCTGTTTCGCTTAACATTATTTTGCTATAACACTCATTTTAAATTGATACCTGATTTCACTTAGCACTTAGCGAGTTTTGTTATAACGCTCACAATCGCCATATTGGGTCATTAAAAACAATTGCAGTCGCCATCTTGGGTCATCAAATACTTCCGATTTTGGTTAACGCTCGTTTCGCTTAACAATCTTCTTTTTTTCAGGAACCAATTAAGAGCACTGAGCGGGGGTTGCCTGTACATGTCAGATTCATTAACACTTTGGGTATGCATTGACAAAAGTAAGATAGTTGGGTGTCAGGCCAGGAGTCGTCATCGACTGCACCTGATGTTTGGGCTCATGAGATCATGGTCATAAGACCTTGGTTTTGTTAGTTCTACTGCTTACACAAGTGCTGACAGGGGTATATTTCTTTGTTGTGGCTTCAGTATACTGGTTACCTCTGATTAAGCTGAGGACAAACAAACTAAAGCAGCCTATTAAGTGCTATTGTGCCAAAACAAACAAACAAAAGCATGCCTGTTTGCAAGAGTGGCACTTCTTCCCAACCATCATCCTCTTCGGTTTGGTTTTTAAATCTAGAAAAATAACCATTTATGGAAATTCCGCTTAACAGGGGAAAAATACCAAAAATATCTTTCAACACAATGGTTTGAGAATTAAATGCTCCAGTAGTCACAGACTTCCATCAAGCACCACAGTTCTGTGTAGCAGTTGGCCTGTCTCCAAGTGGCCTAGCCCAGGGGTGGTCAACCACGGGCCTGTGGGCCGGTTCTGGGCCTCAGCATCATGTCATTCACTCTGCAAGGCTACCCATGGGGAGCCCTGTGGAGCTGGCCCTGCACACTAGATCAGGCATGCAGGGTAGTGCAGGGCCCAATCCTGACACATGGGGCTGGTTAGAGACAGTGCAGGGGCCCTCAATCTCAGCATGTGAGACTGGACAGGGGTGGTGCAGGGTCCCAGAGCCCAATCCTAGCATATAGGGCCTCAAGGCCCAATTCCAGCATGTGGTGCTGGGTAGAGGCAGCGGGGATGGCACTGGGCCCGATCCTGGCATACAGAGCTCAGTGGAGGTGGCATGGAGCCCTATGGCTCAATTCCAGCACACAGAGCTGGGTGGGGATGGTGCGGGCCCTTGGGACTTAACCCTGGCACATGGTGGCAGTGCAGGACCTGATCCTGGGATGCAGAGTTCTATCTAGCCTGTTGACTGGCCCTGCATCATGCATCTGGCTTCTGGGACCAAAACGTAAGCATCACAGACCTAACCAATCCACCCCAAAATCAAGCCCAAAATTGTTAGTGCGCAAAGTCTTTCTCTGTATATCATGGGTTTGGTTTGTTTAGAAGCAGGGGGGAGGTGGGAATGCTTACAAGTTGGTTTACTTGTTATCTAAAAAAGTGTGCATGGTGGGGGGGAAGGGGATGAGACCCCCCCCCACTCTTCAGTTACAGTTATATTTTATATCAAATGTCCTTAGTACAAAGCAGCCCAACATTTGGAACCCATGGGCACTCTGTATAATGTGTTGGGAGCAGGTTGCTTTCAGGAGGGGAGGGACTTTGACAGGGAGTTTATTTGTGTTTATTTAAACTTGCGTGAAGTGATCTTTTGGGGCAAAGTGTAAGTAACCCTTCTTTACTCTCAGGTCTATTAAACTTTTAAGGGAAGTAATAGGTATTTGAGTTGTGTTATCTTTTATGGATGGGTCGCTTGTCAGTTGTTTCTCTAGTGTTTTCCTTTTAAAAGCTGTTTATGCACCATGGCAGACTGGATAGGTCAGCTGTTTTTGTTGAAAAAACTGCCTCTCTCCATAAGTACAAAATGCATGACAAAGATCTTTCCCTTACTGTAAACTGTGGCACAAAAGACAAATGTTTATTATATAGTTGCCTGCAAATGCAGATGACTAGAATCCTTAACCCAGGTGGTCTCTAAAATTACAGCCTAAACTCTCATTAACAATCCTTCAATATCCATGGGAGACAGATGAGCAAGTATTATTGATTACCGAGTATCATGTACAGTGACTGGCATTACCAAAGAGATCACATCGCCTCTATCCACCAATACAGCAGAAAAAGCACATGAATAAGAGCGCGTGTGTAGAGTTGTTCTTCCTCTCTCATTTCAGTGCCCTCTTTTCTGATTTCAGCTATAAGTGAAAAACAGTTGTCAGAAGAGATGCTATCTCACCATTGCTTCCAGTCATAACAGAAAGGTCAAGATCCCAGATAACTTTGTGAAACTATTTCTCTCCCTTCCCCCTAGCTTCTGACTAAAATTTTCCTTTTGCCCCAATGGAAGCAAAATTTTATTTATAATCCAACTGACGGGGAAAGTGCAACATGATATAAGTGGGGGCAGTTACAGCTTTTGGAAGAAGACTTGACCTAACTCTGTTTCCTGCAGGCCATCACTCTGTGTCGCACCAAGATAGCTCTCACGCGCTACCAACTACGAGGTAGCTCATGTTACAGGTCTGGAAATGAGATGCAATACCTTCATCCTAGTTTCCTGAATGATACAGGTTGATTCAGAGTTGTGACCTAACTCCAGCAGAAGCAGACTGAAGAATTTGGGGTGAAATGCTGGCCTCATTGGCTTCAACGGGCATTTTGCAACCAATAATATTTGAGTCAGGAGCTTGATATCCATTGATGCTGATGTAGGATCACAGCTGTCAAGTACCTTTGAAAATCAGAATACCAGCATTTAACATAAATCCCCCAATTTATGCCTTAATGGTGTGGATCATTTTATACTTCGCCAACAATGCCATTACATCCAGTGCCACAAAACTTGTACTTCTCATTCCTTTTTCCACTTTTAAAAGGTATTCTTAGCCTAAAGATAAGATATTTGTCATTATTACAAATGTCTTTATAAATGCTAAAAGTTGTTTCCTGTTCAGTGAAAAGTATTTTCTTATGTCTTTTCTCCCAATAGAAAGCTATTTCATCTCCAACTGTATCGCGCCTTACAGACACAACAAAATTCACGGGTTCCCACAAAGAGAGGTTTGATCCCAGCGGGAAAGGAAAAGGCAAAGCAGGACGAGAAGACCTCGTTGACGCTTCAGGCTATGTATCTGGGTATAAGCATGCAGGCACATATGATCATAAAGTACAAGGAAGCAAGTAAGCCTGGGTTAAAAACCTGAGAGAGAATATACCTGTAAGAAAGATGTAGATGAATCCCACATGTTTCAGTTATCGTGAATGCTAAGACTATGTTGTCAAGACGTGTTTTCAGGAACTGGAACTGATTTCAACATCTGCTGAGATATTTGCAGCACAGCACCACTTCATTACATTCCTCATGCTTACATTGGCAAAAAAACCCCCAAAACAAAACCCGTAAATAAAAGGTAACACAAAAGTTGTTGAGCTGTAGACAAGAAACCAAAAGCAAGGGCTGTTATTCCACACCTTGTCAATACTAGCAAAAGATCTGCAAACATTCCTAAATGTCCAGTTTGTTCTTGGGTGTAGAAGACGGTTAACTTCTTTCCAGGTAAGTGGGAAGGAGAGTCTTGTGATAGCAGCCTTTCTGAAGAGAATATCCAGATATTTATGCTTTTTGATTTGACTACTTATTTATTTTTAAAGGTATCTTAAAAGGGCACTGCCCACAAAGACACAAATTCAGCATTGTACTAATGGGAAATAAATGGCTGGAATATACAAGGTGCTATCATAAAAATCAAGTTTCTACACCATTTGTGAACAGCAAAAAAAGGACTTCTTTACTCTTGACTGAGACAATTTAGGCTCCAATTTATTTGTGTCAGCAGAAAGATGTGGAAGATACCAGCCCGCATTTCCCAACCCCTCAAAAAATACCCATAGACAAACAGACTTCTCAGAGCCAATACTGTACTTCTTGCAAATGACCACGCATACCAGTAGCATGGTTCTGACTGACATACAGGACCTCAATGGAGCTAACATACTAATATGAGATGTAAAAAGACTAGGCATTACTAAGGAAGTCTTGATGGATATATTAATATTGTTTGCAATCTGTTTTTAGTTTTGCACTGCCTCTTGAGTGAAGTGAAGGGGGTATTAAGTTGAGATACTTTGTAAATGAGAAATATGAACTAAAGACCACTGAGGATATTTTCATTGTTTGATGCATATTCTCATGAACAGGTAGACACATGCCCAGGGACCCACACTCTCTTTAAGTCAGACCAGAATTAAGAAAGTCTGTGGTCAATCTGAAATACCCCCAAGATGCTTATCACATAGTCATATAAGTGTAACCCACCACTAAGGCTAGTTATGTGATTTGCTAGTATCCGTGTTTGAAGCAAAGAGGCTTGATTCTCCCCCCACTGACCCTGTCAGTGCCAGGCAGGACTAATTCCACCAAAGGCAATGGATTTCCACAGCTACAAGAGGAGAGTGCAGTTCTCCGTCTGAAAAATGTTATAAACAGGCTGCTGAGTACCAACCCATCTAAGCCCAGTGTAATAAGTGGTAGTCCTTCGATTAAAAGTGGCTCCTTCTATGTCACTTAGTTTGCTGGTCTTTGTATTCTAAGCCATATTGGCTCTTGAAATTTCCATAGAACAAGCACTAGATTTTCTCAGAGTGCTGATACAAAATGATAACAAGTTCGGTTAGATTGGCTGTTTAGAAATGCCAGATTAAAGTTCTGCTTTTCTTTCTACGAAACAGAGTTCAGACATCAGCTTTAATATAGAATAAAGGTTAATCTACTATATTGCCTCTTTTTTATCACGATCCCATGCAGGGTTCTACGGTGCCCTAAATAGCTTTCTTTAGTGAGTTATATGCACTAACCTCATCTAACTCCTCATGCAGGGCAACACTCTGTACTTGGCATATGTCCAGAAACTGAACACTAGTTTTCAACCCTTCAACAGCCTGTTTTTTGTTTTCTGCTGACATTCAATGGAAGCTTTTCTTGTAACTTTGCCTCCCATGACCCTTTCAGCCAATGCATTGATGGGAAACCAAAACAACAATAATAAACACAGGGAAAGCACTTCCTCATGGGCTTGGAGATTCTGTGTTTTGCTTTTTGTTTGTGGTTTGTTTTGATTTTTAGTTTGGAGGAGAGGAGGAGGTTTGCCAAAGCTAACACGTGGTTTTTCACCATTGGGCTTTTTCCTCTGGTGGCTCTGGGTACCTGATACAATTTTACACACACACCAGGCTGTCAGCCTGGAAAGATTTTGTGAAGAGATTTCCAAGTGCTTCAGAGCTTCACCCACGTTTGCCAAATAATCCAATTCCTGAAAAAGGAAGAATGATCCACTTGATATCTCCTACTGGCTACCTGCCATTTCTTGCAAAACTAGATAATAACTTTCAGCCATGTTCTGGTACATGGGATTGCTAAATTATACCAAAGAGCAGTGGAAGGCAGAAAAATGTAGGAAGTCAATTCCTTCTCAAAATACAGCATTGAAGCTACACATCTGGGCAGTCTTTGAGGACATCTGTTTTTATTACCATGAGCAGAAGGCTCATGAACCTTGAATTGGATTACGGGTACCATAGTACAGAAGCTGAATCTTCTTACCATTGACATGAGCACTGGGAGCCTGATGCAGTTAAGCAGATTTGGGTCAGATCCAAAGCAAAGACAGCATCCTGCATGTCATTGAATCCTTGCAGCATTACTAGCAAACTACCAGTACCTTATTCAGTACACCAGGCAATCCCAGCTCCCATGGGCTGAAGCACTGAGAGTGTTTTGATGGTGATGAAATACTGATGATCCCTGAGGTGTGTCAGTGGTCCAAAAGTTGTTGCCCTGCTCTGTGGCCATGCAGATGGTGTGGCAAAGCATGCAGGGAAGAGATTGAAACTCGCTGCTGTGAGCAAGTGAAAGGCCCCAGACAGAGAAGGGCCTGAGTACAGAGGAGGTTCTGTGTTTAGAGTGGGTGCTAGTCTTACTTCCATGTGCTGATGTTGAGAAGACGTCCTTAATGACTGCTTGTCTCCCAGATGTGGGTTTGATGGTATCAGCCCAGGTATAGCCAGAGATATTACCTGCTACTTCTGTTTTTAGAGCTCCTTTAAAAACAAAAAATGTTCCCTGAGTGTCTGAACTATAGCTCTGAGAAATCAATGGGAATCTTTCCTCTGACTTCAGTGGGCTTTGGATCCAGAGATGACAACGTTGTACCTTTAAGGACTTTCTTCTTAAAAAGCATGAATCCATTCTGCTTTCATTTTTTTAATTTTGGTTTTCTTTATTGGGTGTGTAGAAAGTTGCTCTGAAATGAGAGTGAGGAGGGAAGATAAAAGCTGGGAAAACAGTCCATTGTGACTCATTTTTGTTTGTTTGAGATTTGAGAACACAGGGGAGCAACAGCTCGAAAGCACGTATTTCTCAGGTGTGGATTCATCCTGGCTCTCATACTCATAGTCTCTGTGGAAAGGAGGTGAAGAATATCTCCTGGCCCCTGTATAGTTGCATATCTTGCCTGTGACACAGGCCTTTTCCCTTTGGCATCTCAGAAGATGGGCAGAGGGGAGGGTCAGTGAACAGGAGACAGTAGGATGCACTCCATCAAGAGGTGTGTAGTGATAGGTGCTCTCACTGTGCACCAACCCCTCTAAGTTGCACCAGAAAGGTAGGGACCTAACCCACTACAAGTTTTGTGCTTGCCATTCTTTTCCTTGTGCCTGAGCCCATTCCATTGCTCTGTATATCAGTCTGATTTGAAGCATATAATCTTGCCAGTGTCCCCCTCTCACGCTCTCTTTCACTCTCTCATGCACGCATGCGCACCCCGCCCAACCATTGTCCTCATCAAGATTCTGTCTTCTTTATTGCATTGCTCTCAAGTATAATTCAATCTTGCATCTTTTGAAGCTCTAACACTGAGACAAATGTGATGAGATGCATCAAATGCATCAGGCAGGCAAGGTTCTTTGAGTAGATGTGATATCTTTTATTAGACCAACTGAGTACTCACAAGTTTTGTGCTTGGTGGGGGGGACTCAGTTGGTCTTCTCAAAGAACCTTGCCTGCCTATGTCCTTAGACCAACACAGCTACAACCAAAAACTCAGTTAAATGCATCAGGGCAGTCATCCAACCCACACCGCCCCCCTGCCTTTTTTTTTAAAACAAATTGAACAGTTTATTTAAAAATAAATTCCTTAAATTACGGGTGTCAAAAAATGGACCATGGGCCAGATCGAGTCCATGGAGTTGTGTTATTTGGCCTGGGGAGCTAGAAATTTGGTGGCGGGACAAGTGGTGGCTGCTGTGGCTCTGGGCACCACAGCAATTAATACTGCTGCTACTCATTCTATCCCCAGATTTCTGGCCTTGTAGCCAGCCTGTGGATCAGCTCCATACTCCAGATCCAGTTCATGGGGATCCTTGTGCTACTCATCTGGCCTGTAGGCCTGGATGAGTGACATCTCTGCCTTAAACAATAGGATTGAGTATGTTCTGTAGGACATCCAGCCATAGGGACTGGACTTCAGGCACAGTGTGTAAATTGAAGCATATGCATAAATACTTGCAGGACAAAGGCCCAAGATAAGATGCTGATTGAGACAAAATAATATAATTAATTTTCTTAAATCATGAATTGTCCTAAAATTCTGTTTTGATTCTGTCATTACTGCTGGTAAATCACTTAAAACATACAATGTGCTGTAATGTATATGCAGTGTGGGTGTCTCGCTACTTAGGACTTCTTTCCAGAAATCCCAGTTATATAGAATTTTCAGTAAATTTTTCTTTTTTTTTTAATACCACATAAACTATTGTGACAGCCTTACATATGGGCCATTTTAATAGCCAATTTTGTTTCAGGAGTTTTTCTATATGAACAATTTATATAACTTTTACTCAGATTTTTAAGAATCCAGACAAAGTAAATATTTTATACTGAGTAGGATAAGCCACTGGTTGTAACATTTGCATGTTGATTTCCTAGCAACCCTTCAGTTTCAGTCAAAGATGTATGATTTATTTCTGGGTGCGTGCGTGTGCGTGTGTACTTAACTCAAAAGACTATTCAAATATCAGAATATATATTTTTCAGTAGTTTAAGGACTCCCCCTCCAAAGATCTTTTTGATTAACGCATGAAAATGTAAGTGTTTTGCTGACCCTATGTGAAGAGGGAAAATCCACCCCCACAGCTTTCTGGAGTTATAAAAGACATAATCTAATATATAATATTTTGGTAGCCTTTTAATTTTTTTACTTAATAAATAACATCTGGCATTTCACAAATCGGGTTTAAGGGAGTAAAAAGAAATAATTCCTAGTGGGTTGGTTTGCAGTGGTAGGTGTATCATGCTGTCCCATATAGGCTTGCAAGGATATATATAAACCCCCCACCAGATCTTAAACTTGTTATTTAGAAATCAGGTACTATTTTGAGGCTCTTAACTGTTATGAAATAAAGTGTGATTCTTTGTGCCTGGCTGTACCACAGTGTCATTGTTGTTAAGCATAACCCTGCATACATAGCATACAGTGATGCATATGTTTGTTTATAGGGGGCATTTGTCTGTGTCTTTTGCCTATAAGCACAAAAAAGTGTGCACTGCCTCCACTGCCCAAGAAACAATTCTGACTGCAATAAGAGCATGTAACATGTAGGTTCTTTTTCACACTAGCGTATTCTTTGAGCATGTGCCAAAATAATCGTATCTCTTTGTTACTTTTTATTTGTAGTGCAAATATGTGCTTTACTTGCCCGGTCAATTGCTCAATAGTAAGTAATGCTCTGTGTGTTTGCGTGTGTGTACCTGCTGTTGATATACCTAATATTTACCTATAAGAGAGCTGATTCAACATTTAACGCTTATAGGGGCAAATCGTGACCTTGGCATAGAGCTGTGGCTTGGCACTCTCCATTGTGTGAGAACAGAAATTCCTCTGAGCAGGTGCTGAGCTCCTGCACAGATGTGCAGCCTCATCCTGGCTCTAGAGGAAAGCATCTTTATCTCTGACCCTCAACTGACTGTAATTCAGGGATGATGCCCCGGAGGATTTCCTGCCTGGTGTTCCACTACAAGAGGAATAGAGTGTGTTGTGAGAAAGTTGGCAATAGCTTATTGGCATGGATGTGCCCGAGGAAACTTCTTAAAGCTATCTGGTGTATAGGCCCTTGTTCGTATTTGGGGCTTATTGACCCTATGTGCTTTTGCATCTCTAATTTTTAATGGCACAAGGCCAGCACACACACTTTTCTCTACAGAAGGCCAGCCATCTCAGCATCAATTAGATCAATGCAGAGCCAGCGTATGTTGGAGGGCAAAGGCTTTGTGTCCTTTTATACCTAGGGCCCAAGGAGATGGCCTGTAATTCTTACCAAAGCACAATGGTTGAATCCAGTATATGAAACATAATGGCAGAAATGATGAACTTGCACCAAATTCTTACTCGTACTACTGTCCACATTTTCAAATGGGAATGTCTCAACTGGACACACCAATAAATCCTGTAGCTGGAGTGGGTAGCCATGTTGCTACTTAGATACCCAGTTATTTATTTTATGCCCCCCCAAGTGCCCACTTGGGCATGCAGATTTTTTTGATAAGCGTCAGCACTTGAAAACATTGAGAGGTTATTTTCTGCATTCTTTGTGAAACCTTTCTGACTATAAAACTAGTAAAGGGCCACACCTAAATGCCAATGTAAGAAGGTAGCTCTGGCGATTTTGAAAGACCTACAAACTGGTGTTGTGGCAGCCTCTGGGAGTTTGGATGGACTGGACAGAACCTCCAAACACCTAAAATCAGGGGCCATGGAAATTCTGCCTATTAGAAATGCTTGTGTTTGCAGAAACAGCCATTTTTCAGTATTGCTCCAAATACATTTCCCTAAAACCAAAGGGGAATTTCAAAGCCAGCTAAAAATGAAAGAACCTATATAATCTCATAAAAGATTTGGAATGGTCTTGGATTTTGGATTGGTTCTTTTGTTTAAACCAGTTTCCATTTTCCTGGTTATGTGATTTAAGTGGAGTCTTGCTATAACAAAGCAGTTTGGTTAAAAATAAGTAGAATAATCGTACCAGTGCATTTACTGGGTATTATTAAAAGCCAGCTTGAAATATTCTAAAGCCATTCTGAAATGGCTAATAGACTGTAACATCTTGTGAATATACATATATATTTGGGTAATTGTATCCAGGATATAAATAAATACTATGATTATCAAAAGGAAGTATCTTAATGTTAGGCTTATAAATTCCTATTTAAACACTCAAATTATTGTCCCAATTTTGAAATGTATTGAGCAGCTGGCATATTCAACTAAAATCAGTCAGCTGATGAATTATTTTTTATATGTTTGTATACAGCATCTCTTAAGCGCTTTAATTCCTGTAAAGTATATGGCATTTGAAGGAAGCAGCTTTCATTGTACTTTTAATCTTCTAAAAAATGTATAGTGAAAAGTTTTAAAGCTACTCACCAGTAGTGAACTGAGCCAGTGGTCTTCAGTTATGATGTATATTCAAGATTTAGTTGCCTTTTACAGTATTTAGCAAATGCCACAGAACTTGAATAAAGTTTCATTCATGTTAATTAAAAATTCAACTTTGAAAAAATATATTTATGGGCCTCCCATAACTCTCCATTTTAATTAGGAGTGGCTCTATGGAGGGTACAAAAGAAAAAAGAATAAAGGAAGACTCTCCCCCTACATGATGGTGCATTATTTTAGGTTCCAGTTTACATTAGTTGAGTTTGTGTTTGAACTTGCTCAAGTGCTATTTCAAATAAAGCAATTTAAAAAATGTGAAATAGTTCAGCTTGGGCTCTGCTAAATATAGCTGGTGTTAATTCAGATGTTAATTACAGCTTTTTATTTTTCTGTGGTAAATTATTCTTGCTAGATATATACACATTTTTAAAGTAGTTAAACTACAAAGCTAGAGCTCCTGTAAAAGAACCTGAACTTGTTGACAAAACTATTTCTGCTAGCAATGTATTACATGAGATGACAAAGTAAGACAACAGGAAAAATTATATGTAACATGAGAACACGTGTTTTATCTCTGGTTGGCTCAGGATAACTTAGCTTCAGCAGACAGCTACAGCAGACTGTATTTTCCCCATAATGTTGATTGTATAAATTAGTTGGTTTGTCTTTTAATGCTGCATATTAGAGGGATATAGTTAATGTTGGGTAAATGGGTCGAGGTATATCTTTGCCAAGATTTAAATTTTAATAGTGTCAAAAAATTATCAAAGCAAAAATGATATATATTTATACAGAAGAATATTTTTTGAATTCAGTTTCAGGGTTTTTTCAGCTGTGACCATTTATTTATCCATATTATGCTTTGCTCTTTCACTACACTTTTTATTTGTATCATCTTGTTCCAGAATATACAGTTGATTTGGCTTATATTTTGTCTCATATTTACACATGTGGAGAAGTGCTTGCTGTCAGGACGTGCCCACTTAACATAGCAAGTGTAGAAGAATTGCTTGACTTTGTGATTACTGCTGTAGGTACTCAATGTCAGAGCGCTGTTTGTGATGTGGAGCTGGGTCTCGTTCTAGTCTTCCTTGGGGCACTGTGTAGCATGATAAATAGCTTAAATAAATCTTACCATTTCTTGATCCTGCTCGGTTATGTCTTTCATCTTGGTCCAGAAAACCAGGAAGCTGCTGCGAGCTTATAATTCTTTTATACTTAGTGTTTGTTTAGTATTGGAAACATTGCAAACGTTAACATTCATCTGTATTAGCATACTGCATTCACTGTGAAATTTTCAATGTGGTAAAAAAAAACAGCCCTAAAAGATCATTTAACCTTACAAGTTTACTTCTTTCTTACTAATTTATCACATTTATATATATATTTTTGCATTATTGCAAACGAACAACTTGAGCATGGTGTTTCTTAATTTTGACTGTAGTGACCAGACACAGCAGTAGCAGAGATGTTTAACCTCTTGAGGAAGGGAATCAGGCATTATTCATTGGAAAATGCACTGACTGACATCCTGGCCCAAATGAAAATCAATGGAAAAGTTCTCATTTGCTTCAGTAGCATGAGGATGGCTTCAAGAATGACCCACCAGGGCTAAGAGAGGTTAATCCACTTAATAACTGTAAGAAAGGTGATGGGGGAGCACAACAGTGATTCTGTTCCCAGATCTTAATTTCTTTTAATTTACTACTATTCACTCTTTTAAATAAATAAAAGAAACTTGAAAGGGGATTGTATACTACTAGTTTGTACTAGGTTTTTTCAGGAAAAGGAAACATACACACACACACACATATACATACACACACATACAGTAAAAGCTTTGCTATCCGGCATGAGTGGGGTAAGGAGGGTGCTGGTTATCGGAATTAATGCGGCGGCAGCATGGGGTGGTGGATGGCGGTGGCTGTGTGCAAACTCCTCCCCCTCCTCCCCCCCGCACATGGCTCGCAGAGGGGAGCCACTACCCACACCCCTCCGGCCCTGCTAAAGAAATACTTCATGTGCATGCTGGATAATAGAGTATTCCAGTTAGTAAAATGCCGGTTAACGCAGGTTTTACTGTATGTATGTATATGTGTGTGGGTTTGTGTGTGTGTATGTATATGTGTCTGTCTGTGTGTGTGTCTATATCTATATATAGATACGTAGACACACACAATATATTTTTACACTGTTTATTAATGCTAGAAAGTATTAAATGTATCACTTTATCAGTGTGAATGTTAAAGTAATGACAATGTTATGGATGTTTAAAACTTTTTTAATTGTCTTGATAATTTCTAAAGTTACATTAACCGTGGGCAAGCTACTTTTGTCCAGTAAACAGTTATTCTTGATATTTAGCAAGAAAAGCTCAAGTATGGCAGTTGTCTGATTAGCGCTGTTAAAGCTTGGCTTGAAAACGCTTATTCAAATCCATACTGCAAACACCATTGTTTCTTAAGAGCATAGCTTCTCATAACGTATGTTACTGCTGTTGATTGTATCAAATTGTATCTTAAGTTGGTAAAGTGATCAATAAACATGTTAATACCTAAATCTCCTGGTTTCCTAAACTATATTATACTTGCCCTTGAGTTAAACTTTCTATTGCTAGGAATTATTTTGCAGTTTAGATGTTAAGAATAATGTCAATCAAGACATTTCCTTTCAGGCAGTTTCCCTATTTAAAAAATGAGGTAATTCTATTTACCTAACAGGAGTGATGCCAGGATTAAGAGCTAAACTGTCTTATGACACCAGGATTTCCTCATGAGCACTTCAGAATTGTGGGAACAGGAAAATGAACCTCAGAGAAAATACAAGTTTCCATTCGGATATTGGCATTGCATACACTGCTCCTTGATATCGGAAGCATGAGCTGTTGCCCTCTTATTGACTGGAAGTGGGATCAAAATAAATGCTTTGATCACAGGAAGAGTATTTACTAGAAGAGGTTTTATAATAGTAAATGTAATCCATTTTGAAGAAGCAAACATGCTTTTGCCTGATGGAGGGAACAGGCTTTGGAGAAATTGCTGATCCTGCCTGTGCTGAATAGTACATTTCCGATGGGGCCTTGCTCTTGAAGAATTCTGATCGCTTAATGTTGCAACAGCATTTGGTGAGTTAATTTAAACAAAGGGAGCAGACTGCACTCAATAACCTACCCAGAGGGCACATCTACACATGTGCTTTAATGCACAGTAGCCTATTCTACTGCTCATTAAAGCAGCATGTAAAAAATCATTCTAATACACTAATGCACAGTAGAATTAGGCTACTGTGCATTAAGCGTCACTAAAAAAGCATGTGCTTGTGTTAGTGCGCATCAGTGCAGCCTGATGTGCATTTATTTAGTACCTCAAAATGGAGGTACTAAATTTTAATGTGCATTAGTAAAAGTGCATCAATACACATGTAGACACAGCCAGTCTCCTTATTTACAAATATCCATATTTCTCAGCTTCCTGCTAATATTTTTTCAGTGTATGGTAAGTAGTGATAGAATGAAATTATTTCCTCAGAACTTACAACATTTGTATTATATGCTAATATTAATACCATCACAATAGCATAATGTTGTGCCTGTTTTAGAGTTGTGGATGCGCTTTACTGGAAGCTGTACATGAGCTGTCTTTCACCATAAGTGCTAGCATCAAATGGTGATTGGATATGCCAAAAAAGCAATTAGTGCAGTTTTTGAAGCAATCTACTTCATAAACCCAACTTTGGAAATGTCTTAGGCCAGGGATGGCAACCTACAGAGTCACTGGATCCAGCCCATGGAGCTGGCAGGTTTCTGTGGTGGTCTGGAGATGGGGGTTTGCCTGAGCCATGGCCAGGGCACAGAGAGCTTTGTATGTGTCACAGTGGAAAGAAGTGGGGAGAAATCGAGTGGTGGCTGGATACTAGTGCTCTGGGTCTATATGCCAAATTCCAGTTTCTAGTTGCACTGGGCATTGGTTGCTCCCAGGCTGGCCACGCAACATCCTTGCTACTCTGTGCTTGGATGGAAGGACAGAACGAGAATGAGGGAGCAGAGCTAGCTTCAAGTGTGCAGGAGCTAGCTCTCAACTCAAACTCCCCAGCAACAGACCTAAATTGGTATAAGGCTGAGAACCCAGCTCCCTATCTAGCCTTCAATCTGTCACTTAACCAGATTCCCATTTAGTTCAACTAGATTTTTGCCTTTGTAAACCTTGCAAAATCTCCTCTAGGCCACTGGGGCATAGCAAAAGACTGCTTAGTCCTGTCCTGAAACATGTTCATCAGAATATGATTTGTTGAATTCTGAAGTTCCAAAAGACCAAAGTCCCTTTGGAAACCAAAGCCATTCAGATAGCTGGACTTGTTTGGCTAAGTGAAACTGCAGGATCTTGTGAGAATTTCTCACAGTTTCTCACATACAGCATGTCTTAAAATATAATACACATCTTGTTTTTGAAAGACAGGATGAAAAAAGCAAAATCTTTCCTCAGCTAGGGAGCCAAACCTGCTCTTTGTTTTGGTCCTTGTGGATCACTGCAGATTTTACTTTTGGTTTCACCCATAAGTGGCAGAACCTGCTCTTACCATGTACTGCAGGCTCCAGTTTCCAGCAGCTGGTTTCTGGGGGAAAGATGTGTGTTGTATGCGAGAAAATATGGTATACATGATGCACAATGGAAAGCCATACCAAACTTAACAGTACAGATATTAAGTATAGTAAAGCTTAAAAAAGAGCAGCTTGTTATTCAGTACCAACACTTCCAAGCTAATGAAACAATATTGGCATTTGGATAATTGAGGATGTGAAATATTTTAAGTGGTTGTTTTAACTGCGCTATAGCAATGTCTCAAACTCACCAAAGCACTTTAATTTAACACGTGAGCTTAAGACCCATTGAGCTGGACCACATGTGTAAGTGCTTTTGTTGAATCATGACCTCCCTGTGAGATTAAAGTATTTTTGATGGCAGTCCCCCCCAAAATGTGTGATAGATGCAGAACTGAATTCCTTTTCATTCCTGTATTCCTCCCTCCCCCCCCCCATATTTAAAGCCTATCACAAGACTAACAAGAAAAACAAGATTTATTAAAATCTCACAAAACTCTCCATCTTCCTGTCTGCTCATTTGTTTTTACTTATCTTGTGCAAGGTTCGGATTTATAAACTTTGCCAACCTCCCATCTCCCTAAAACTCCAGAGGCTACAATGTTGTTTAAATAGATTTAAATGAATGCAAAAATATGCATTCCCCAAAAATATTCATTCCCACAAGTATCATTCCCCAGTCTTTATTATCCTGCATGCATTAATCAGTGCAGCCTGCCACTGCAGCTGTTGTTCCACAAACCACATTGGTATCCATGGTTTCAAAATCATGAACACATACGTGGAGGCTGGACTGACTCTCCTGAGAAAAGCAGGCCCTTTGCCTTGGGTCTGAACTTTGCTCGTTGTACATTCTTTAGATTACCTCACACTGTGTGTATGTGTGGGGAACAATCAAAGATAATTTACTAGGCTGCATATAAAAAAATAAAAGGCTGAGATCTTCCAAGTCGTATGTTGGAGTAGAAGGGCCCAAAACCCAGTCAATTTCCAATGGGACTTAGGAACCAAGTCCTTTAGACCCATTGGAAATTCTAATGTAAAACCATCGAAACTGCCATTATGTAGAGTTGAATAAGCCTGCATAGAAACAAGTATCTTGCTCCAATTTTGCTTTGTCACAACTTTGTTGTCTTCCAGCCTGCTGGAGAGCTACTGGGTAAGTGACTCCACCTTTGAGGAACTCAAGTCTTGATTCTTGAGGCTGAGGTATGACTCCACCCCCTTCCCTCCCTTCCCCCCCCCCCCCC